>NC_092050.1:134503372-134803372 GCF_003086295.3 Arachis hypogaea
TCTCATGATTTAGATCTAAACTTTGTATTCTCTAACGGCATGAGTCTCTAACTCATTGTTGGGGTGAGGGTTGCTGTGTTCAATGAATTATGCAAGTTTTCTGTTTTCTTCACACGCTTGTTCTATTAAGATGTTTTCGCGCTTAACTGTGATGAAGGTGATGATCCGTGACATTCATCACCTTCCTCAAACCATGAACGTGTGCCTGACAACCACCTCCGTTCTATATCCGATTGAATGAGTATCTCTTAGATTCTTAATCAGAATCTCCGTGGTATAAGCTAGAACTGATGGCGGCATTCATGAGAACCGGAAAGTCTAAACCTTGTCTGTGGTATTCCGAGTAGGATTCAATGATTGAATGACTGTGATGAGCTTCAAACTCTTGAAGGCTGGGCGTTAGTGACAGACGCAAAAGGATAGTAAATCCTATTCCAACCGGATCGAGAACCAACCGGTGATTAGCCGTGCTGTGACAGAGTGCGTGAGCGTAGTTTTCACTGGAAGGATGGAAGGTAGCCATTGACAACGGTGATCCACCAACACACAGCTTGCCATAGGAGGACGTGCGTGCGTGAATCAGAAGACAGAGGAAAGCAGAGATTCAGAAGACAAAGCATCTCCAAAACTCCAACATATTCTCCATTACTGCATAACAAGTAACCTTTAATCCATGCTCTATTGTTTATTTGCAATTTAACTGATAAACATAATTGATTTCCTGACTAAGATTTACAAGATAACCATAGATTGCTTCAAACCAACAATCTCTGTGGGATTCGACCCTTACTCACGTAAGGTATTACTTGGACGACTCATTGCACTTGCTGGTCATATGTGCGAATTGTAAGAGAGTCACAATTCGTGCACCAAGTTTTTGGCGCCGTTGCCGGGGATTGTTCGTGTTTGAACAACTAACGGATTATTTTGTTGCTTAGATTAGGAAAAAAATATTTCTTTTTGGTTTAGAGTCTTTTATTATTTATCCCTTGTTAAAATACTTCAAACTTATAGCTCAGTTATTTAGAACGTGGTGTTTATGTTCATGATAATTGGCTATCATAACTTTAAAACCTTTTTCAAAAATAATTTTTCTATTAAATCCTGTGCAAATTTAGTTTGGTGTTTTCAAAAAAATAATCTTTCCTAAAATTTTCGAAAGTTCCATAACTCATTTGGCTAGAGTGTTAATCTGTGTTCTTGGTAATTGGGTTAGAATCTTTATACTCTTTTCAAAACCTTCTTTTTCATAAATAATATTTTCTCTATTAAATTGTGTGCCAAACTTTAAGTTTGGTGTTTTCTTGTTGAACTCCCTTTGGTTTTCGAAAATTTTGGTGGTTTTCTAAAAAAATTTTAAGTTTGGTATTCTTTCTTCATGTTCTTGTGTTCTTGTGAGTCTTCAAAGTGTTCTTGAGTTTTTCTTGTGTCTTGATCTTAAAATTTTTAAGTTTGGTGTTCCTTGGTGTTTTCCCTCCAAAATTTTCAAAAACAAGGAGCATTAGATCTAAAAATTTTAAATCTTGTACTATCTTATTGTTTTTCTCTCTCCTCACTAAATTCAAAAATATCTTTTCAAAATATCTTTTCTAACTTCTAACTTCTTATCTTTTCAAAATTTGTTTCAACTAACTAACCAACTTTTTGTCTATTTCTTAACTTTTTCAAAACTACCTAACTAACTCTCTCTCTCTAATTTTCGAAATATCTTCCCTCTTTTTCAAAAATCTCTTTTTTATTAACTAATTATTATTATTTTTTTTACGAAAAAAAAATTTTAAAAATTCAAATTCTTTTTAGCTATTTTATTTTATTTAAGTATTTACTTCTTATAAAATAAAATAAATAAAAAGATAAATCAGTCCAAGTTATATCCATATATCCATCATGGACATAAGTGGAAATGAACAGTCCAGGAGGACTCTGGGGTCATATTCTAACCCCTCTACTGCTTCATATGGGAGTAGCATATGCATACCCTCCATTGGAGTTAGTAGCTTTGAGTTGAATCCTCAGCTCATTATCATGGTGCAGCAAAGTTGCCAGTATTCCGGTCTTCCACAGGAAGAACCTACAGAGTTTCTGGCACAATTTCTACAAATTGCTGACACAGTACATGATAAGGAAATAGATCAGGATGTCTACAGACTATTACTGTTTCCATTTGTTGTAAAAGATCAAGCTAAGAGGTGGTTAAATAACCAACCTAAGGCCAGCATAAGAACATGGAAACAGCTGACAGAAAAATTCCTGAATCAGTATTTTCCTCCAAAAAGGATGACACAGCTAAGGCTGGACATCCAAGGCTTTAAACAAGGAGATAATGAATCTCTTTATGATGCCTGGGAGAGATACAGAGAGATGCTACGAAAATGCCCCTCTGAAATGTTTTCAGAGTGGGTTCAGTTAGACATCTTCTACTATGGGCTTGCAGAAGGAGCTCAGATGTCTCTAGATTACTCAGCTGGTGGATCTATCCATATGAGAAAGACAATTGAAGAGGCTCAAGAGCTCATTAATACAGTTGCCAGGAATCAGCATCTGTATCTAAGTAGCAACCCTTCCATGAATGAAGAGGTTAAACAGTAACTGCTGAATTCAGTACTGTAAAACAAGCTGCTGAATTCAATCAGCAATTGGATTTTCTAACAAAGCAGCTAGCTGAATTCAAGGACAGGCTACAGGAGACAAGGATAGCTAATATACATATGGACGAACAGTTTAAGCAAACAAAGCAGCAGCTATCAAGACAAATAGCAGAAGAATGCCAAGCAGTTCAATTAAGAAGTGGGAAAACATTAAATACCCCACCTCAAGGCATCAAAAATTCAAGAAATGAGCAACCCACCAAAGATTCACCTGAGGACAGTAAGAGCCCAGGGAAAAATAATTCTGGCACTAAAACGCCAGAAAATGGGTGGAAGGCTGGCGCTGAACGCCCAGACCATGCCCAAAACTGGCGTTCAGCGCCAGAAACAAGGCAGGATTGGCGTTCAACGCCAGAAATGGGCAAGAATCTGGCATTGAACGCCCAAATGGGGCAGAATCCAGCGTTGAACGCCCAAAATGGGCATATTTCTGGCGTTCAGGCGCCAGGAACAGACAGTGAGTTGGCGTCTAACGTCACTCCAGCTTCTGACTCTGGTACTCAATTGCCAGTGAGGGATCAGACACACACAAGTGCTGATAACAACCCCTCTAAAAAGGTTTCTTTAACCACTAAGGTTGAAGAATATAAAGCCAAGATACCTTATCCTCAAAAACTCCGGAAAGAGGAGCAGGATAAGCAATTTGCTCGCTTTGCAGATTATCTAAGGACTCTTGAAATAAAGATTCCATTTGCAGAGGCACTTGAGCAAATACCTTCTTATGCCAAGTTCATGAAAGAGATCTTGAGTCATAAAAAGGAGTGGAGAGAAACAGAAAGAGTTCTCCTCACTGAAGAATGCAGTGCAGTCATTCTGAAAAGCTTTCCTGAAAAGCTTAAAGACCCTGGGAGTTTTCTGATACCATGCATATTAGAAGGTGATTGCACCAAGACAGCTTTATGCGATCTTGGGGCAAGCATCAACCTAATACCTGCATCCACTATCAGGAAGCTTGGCTTAACTGAGGAAGTTAAACTAACCCGGATATGTCTCCAACTTGCTGATGGTTCCACTAAATACCCATCAGGCGTGATTGAGGACATGATTGTCAGAGTTGGGCCATTCGCCTTTCCCACTGACTTTGTTGTGCTGGAAATGGAGGAGCACAAGAGTGCTACTCTCATTCTAGGAAGACCCTTCCTAGCAACTGGACGATCCCTCATTGACGTCCAGCAAGGGGAAATAACCCTGAGAGTCAACGATGACGAGTTCAAGTTGAACGCTATCAAAGTCATGCAGCATCCAGACACATCAACAGACTGCATGAAAGTTGACCTTATTGACTCTTTGGTAGAAGAGATCAACATGGCTGAGAGTCTCGAATCAGAGTTGGAAAACATCTTTAAAGATGTTCAGCCTGATTTGGAGGATTCAGGGGACATGAAAGAGCCTCTGAACTTTCTTCTGAAAGAGAAAAAACCTCCTAAACCAGAGCTCAAGCCACTGCCACCATCCTTGAAATATGCATTTCTAGGAGAAGGTGACACTTTTCCAATGATCATAAGCTCTGCTTTAAATTCACAGGAAGAGGAAGCACTTATTCAAGTGCTAAGGACACACAAGACAGCTCTTGGGTGGTCCATAGGTGACCTTAAGGGCATAAGCCCAGCTAGATGCATGCACAAAATCCTATTGGAGGATAATGCCAAACCAGTGGTTCAACCACAGAGGCGGCTAAATCCAGCCATGAAGGAAGTGGTGCAGAAAGAGGTCACCAAATTACTAGAGGCTGGGATTATTTATCCCATTTCTGATAGCCCCTGGGTGAGCCCTGTTCAAGTCGTCCCAAAAAAGGGAGGCATGACAGTGATTCATAATGAAAAAAATGAACTGGTTCCTACAAGAACAGTTACAGGGTGGCGCATGTGTATTGACTACAGAAGGCTCAATACAGCCACCAGAAAGGATCATTTTCCTTTACCATTCATAGACCAGATGCTAGAGAGACTAGCAGGTCATGATTATTACTGCTTTTTGGATGGCTATTCAGGCTATAACCAGATTGCAGTAGATCCCAGGATCAAGAGAAAACAGCATTCACATGTCCATCCGGAGTGTTTGCTTATAGAAGGATGCCCTTTGGGCTATGCAATGCACCTGCAACCTTCCAGAGATGCATGCTCTCTATTTTCTCTGATATGGTGGAAAAATTTCTGGAAGTCTTCATGGATGACTTCTCAGTATATGGAGACTCATTCAGCTCCTGTCTTGATCACCTGAAACTTGTTCTGAAAAGATGCCAAGAAACCAACCTAGTTTTAAACTGGGAAAAGTGTCACTTCATGGTGACTGAAGGAATTGTTCTTGGGCATAAAATCTCAAACAAGGGAATAGAGGTGGATCAAGCAAAATAGAGGTAATTGAAAAATTACCACCACCTACCAATGTTAAGGCAATCAGAAGCTTTCTGGGGCATGCAGGATTCTATAGGAGGTTTATAAAGGATTTTTCAAAAATCGCAAAACCTCTAAGCAATCTGCTAGCTGCTGACACGCCATTTGTGTTTGACACAGCATGCCTGCAGGCGTTTGAAACGCTGAAAGCTAAGCTGGTCACAGCACCAGTCATTTCTGCACCAGACTGGACATTGCCATTTGAGTTAATGTGTGATGCCAGTGATCATGCCATTGGTGCTGTATTGGGACAGAGGCATGACAAGCTTCTGCATGTCATTTATTATGCCAGTCGCGTTCTAAATGATGCCCAGAAAAATTACACAACCACAGAAAAAGAACTACTTGCAGTGGTTTACGCCATTGACAAGTTCAGATCATACTTAGTAGGATCAAAAGTGATTGTGTATACTGACCATGCTGCTCTTAAATATCTACTCACAAAGCAGGATTCAAAACCCAGGCTCATCAGATGGGTATTGCTTCTGCAAGAGTTTGATATAGAAATAAGAGACAGAAAAGGGACAGAGAACCAAGTGGCTGATCATCTGTCCCGAATAGAGCCAGTGGAAGGGACGTCCCTCCCCTTTCTTGAGATCTCTGAGACGTTCCCTGATGAGCATCTATTTGCCATTCAGGAAGCACCATGGTTTGCCGATATTGCAAACTATAAAGCTGCAAGGTTCATACCCAAGGAGTACAATAGAATACAAAAGAAGAAATTAGTCACTGATGCAAAGTACTACTTGTGGGATGAACCCTATCTCTTTAAGAGATGTGCAGACGGAATTATCCGTAGGTGTGTCCCAGAGAGGAAGCACAGAGAATCTTATGGCATTGCCACGGATCTCAATATGGAGGCCATTTCGGAGGTGAGCGAACAGCCACCAAGGTCCTCCAATGTGGCTTCTATTGGCCCACACTCTATAAAGATTCCCGAGAGTTTGTACGTAATTGTGACAGTTGCCAAAGAGCTGGTAATCTGCCTCATGGTTATGCCATGCCTCAACAAGGAATCTTGGAAATAGAGTTGTTTGATGTATGGGGAATTGACTTCATGGGACCTTTCCCACCATCATACTCAAACACTTATATTCTGGTGGCAGTTGACTATGTATCAAAATGGGTTGAGGCTATTGCCACACCCACCAATGATACTAAAACAGTGCTGAAGTTCCTCCAGAAACATATCTTTAGCAGGTTTGGTGTCCCTAGAGTGTTAATCAGTGATGGGGGCACTCACTTCTGCAATAAACAGCTTTACTCTGCCATGGTTCGGTATGGAATTCGCCACAAAGTGGCCACTCCATATCATCCACAAACCAACGGGCTAGCTGAAATCTCTAACAGAGAATTAAAGAGAATCCTGGAACGGACAGTAAATACCCGTAGAAAGGATTGGGCAAGGAGCTTGGATGATGCTCTGTGGGCTTACAGAACAGCATTCAAGACCCCTATAGGGACCTCTCCATACCAACTCGTGTATGGTAAGGCATGCCACTTGCCCGTGGAACTGGAACATAAGGCCTACTGGGCAACCAGATTCCTAAACTTAGATGCCAAATTAGCAGGAGAAAAACGATTACTCCAGCTAAATGAGCTAGAGGAATTCAGATTCACAGCTTTCGAAAATACCAAGCTTTATAAAGAAAAATAAAAAAATGGCATGACAGAAAGCTGTCATCTAGAATCTTTAAACCAGGACAGAAGGTCCTGTTGTTTAACTCTAGACTCAGGCTATTCCCCGGGAAACTGAAATCCCGGTGGAGGGGACCATACGTGATTATAAGTGTGTCACCATATGGTTACGTGGAGCTTCAAGATATTGATTCTGATAAGAAGTTCATTGTCAATGGACAAAGAATCAAGCATTATCTTGAAGGCAACATTGAGCAAGAATGCTCAAGGCTGAAGCTAGATTAAAAGCTCAGCAAGGTCCAGCTAAAGACAATAAAGAAGCGCTTTCTGGGAGGCAACCCAGCCATGGGGCATTAATCCTCTAAGCATTTTGCCCCATTTTTCTTTTTATTTGTTTATATAAAGTTTACTGACACTAAGGTAAAGGATCAATTGCATAAGTTTACAGGGTTACAGAAGGAATTTGCACACAAAACAGAGATTGGAAGCTCAATGGCAAGAAAACGCCAGTAAAGGGGCATTTTGGGCGTTCAGCGCCCAAAATGGGCATCCACTGGGCGCTGAACGCCAGTAATGGCAGCAATTGGGCATTCAATGCCAGAAATGGCCACCCACTGGGCGTTGAACGCCAGGAATGGCAGCAACTGGGCGCTGAACGCCCAGGAGATCAGCATTTGGGCGCTGAACGCCCAAAACAGGCAGTGTTTGGGCGTTCAAACGCCAGGAGGACAGGGAGGAGCCAAATCCAGTAATCCCACACGTATTTCCATTTTAATTTCAAATTTTATGCTTCAATGCATGATTTTTACATGAACATATCAAGAACCCTGATTTCTAAAAATCCTTAATTTCTAAAAATCCATCTTTCCAAATTCAATCCAACTCTTTTCAAAATCTTTTCTGAAAATAAATCTATCTTTTTCACTCAAAAATCTTTTCAACTAATCCATATCTTTTCCAAATATCCATATTATCTTTTTCAAATTCAGAGTTATCTTTTTCAAAAATCTATCATATCTTTTCAAAATTAAACTCTATCTTCTATCTTATCTTTTTCAACTCAATCTTTTTATCTTATCTCTTCCAATTTTTCGAAAACCCACCCCCCACCCCTTTAAATTGGGTTCGGCCTCCCCCCTCCTTCATCAACAAGTGCTACTCAATCTCCTTCTATCCCTCTCCTTTCTTTTCTTTTCCTTGAGGACAAGCAAACCTCTAAGTTTGGTGTGTTTATCCGAGATCACTACTAAGATTATGGCTCTCAAAGGAAAACAATCCACTCCAAGAGGCAAGAAAGAGAGCGTTCCAAAATCACTTTGGAATCAAGGGAAGTTCTTATCTAAAGAACATTCAGACCATTATCTTAAAGTAATGGGTCTGAGATCAGTGATCCCAGAAGTGAGATTCGATCTGAAAGAAGATGAATATCCGGAGATCCAGGAGCAAATTCGAATCAGGAACTGGGAAGTCCTAGCTAATCCTGAAACGAAAGTAGGAAGGAACATGGTCCAGGAGTTCTATGCTAATATGTGGCAGACTGACAAGCAAAGACTATCTAGAACAGCCTGCTACGAATTTCGGACCATGGTTAGGGGAAAGATTGTTCATACCACCCCTGACAAGATCAGAGAGATATTAAAGCTACCTCAGCTAAAGGATGATCCAGACTCCTTCAACAGGAGGATGATGAGAGTAGACATTGGCCTGGAAAAGATTCTAGAGGACATATGTATCCCTGGAGCCAGGTGGACCACCAACACAAAGGGCGTCCCAAATCAACTCAAGAGAGAGGATCTCAAACCAGTTGCCAGAGGATGGCTGGACTTCATTGGGCGTTCTCTGTTGCCCACTAGCAACCGTTCTGAAGTCACAGTTAAAAGAGCAGTGATGATTCATTGCATCATGATGGGAAAAGAAGTGGAGGTTCATCAGCTGATTTCAACTGAGCTCTATAAGATTGCTAACAAAAATTCAAAAGAGGCCAGGTTGGCTTATCCAAGCGTGATTTCTCTGCTTTGCAAGGACGCTGGAGTCAAGATGGGAATAACTGAATATATCCTAATTGAAAAGTCAATCACCAAAGCATCAATGGAGAGACAACAAGCACAGGAGGATCTTATCAAGAAGAGAGCACAGGAATTCCTCCCAGAGATTCCTCAAGCGGAATATTGGGAATATCTTGAGACGTCTGTCACCAAGATACAGGAAGCTATGGAGCAAATAATAAAACAACAGAAGGAACACAGTCAAATGCTGACCCATATGCTTAAAGAACAAGAGGAGCAGGGACGTGACTTAAGGGAACTGAAGCGCCAAAAGTCTTCTGTAATACCAAGCCTCCCAAGGATCAGAGGAACCCCCATACCCCCAGAATAAAGGTTGTTAATTTCCAATTTCTGCCTTAACTCTGTGACAGTGTCCTTATAAAAAGTTACCTTAGAAGTCATATAATAGTAATTAGTATCTATTTGATTTTATCTCCAATTAAGCTATAGTTTATTTTTCTCATCATCATTAAACATGAATAAAATAGTAGATCTTTTGAATAAGAAGCAATAAAATTTCGAGTTTAATAAAAGAAATTCTAATTGGTTAAATGTGGTGGCAATGCTTTCTGTCTTCTGAATGAATGCTTGAACAGTGCATATGTCTTTTGAATTTGTTGTTTAAGACTGTTAAATATGTTGGCTCTTGAAAGAATGATGAACATGAGACATGTTATTGATAATCTGAAAATCATAAAAATGATTCTTGAAGCAAGAAAAAGCAGCAAAGAACAAAGCTTGCAGAAAAAAAAAAGCAAGCAGAAAAAGCCAATAACCCTTAAAACCAAAAGACAAGGGTAATAAAAAGGGATCCCAAGGCTTTGAGCATCAGTGGAAAGGAGGGCCTAAAGGAATAAAACCCTGGTCTAAGCGGCTAAACCAAGCTGTCCCTAACCATGTGCTTGTGGCGTGAAGGTGTCAAGTGAAAACTTGAGACTGAGCGGATAAAGTCAAGGTCCAAAGCAAAAAGAAGAGTGTGCTTAAGAACTCTGGACACCTCTAATTGGGGACTTTAGCAAAGCTGAGTCACAATCTGAAAAGGTTCACCCAATTATGTGTCTGTGGCATTTATGTATCCGGTGGTAATACTGGAAAACAAAGTGCTTAGGGCCACGGCCAAGACTCATAAAGAAGCTGTGTTCAAGAATCATCACACTGAACTAAGAGAATCAATAACATTATCTGAATTCTAAGTTCCTATAGATGCCAACCACTCTGAGCTTCAATGGATAAAGTGAGATGCCAAAACTGTTCAGAAGCAAAAAGCTACTAATCCCGCTCATCTAAGTAGAATCTGAGCTTCATTTAAAAACTCTGAGATATTATTGCCTCTCAACCTATTAGTCTTCTATTTTATTTGTCTAGTTGCTTGAGGACAAGCAACAGTTTAAGTTTGGTGTTGTGATGAGCGGATATTTTATACGCTTTTTGGGGATAATTTCATATAGTTTAGAGTATGTTTTAGTTAGTTTTTAGTCTATTTCTAGTAGTTTTTAGGAAAAATTCATATTTCTGGACTTTACTATGAGTTGTGTGTTTTTCTGTAATTTCAGGTATTTTTCTGGCTGAAATTGAAGGAGCTGAGCAAAAATCTTATTCAGGCTGAAAAAGGACTGCTGATGCTGTTGGATTCTGACCTCCCTGCACTCAAAGTGGATTTTCTGGAGCTACAGAACTCAAAATGGCATGCTTCCAATTGCGTTGGAAAGTAGACATCCAGGGCTTTCCAGCAATATATAATAGTCTATACTTTGCACAAGGATAGACGACGTAAACTGGCGTTCAACGCCAGTTCTCTGCCCAATTCTGGCGTCCAGCGCCAGAAAAGGATCAAAAACTGGAGTTGAACGCCCAAACTGGCATAAAAACTGGCGTTCAACTCCACAAATGGCCTCCGCACGTGAATTGCTTAAAGTCTCAGCCCCAGCACACACCAAGTGAGCCCCAGCACACCAAATGGGCCCCAGAAGTGGATCTCTGCATCATCCATCATAGTCCACTCATATTTTGTAACCCTAGGCTACTAGTTTAGTATTTAAACAACTTTTAGAGACTTATTTTGTATCTCATGATTTTTAGATCTAAACTTTGTATTCTCTAACGGCATGAGTCTCTAAACTCCATTGTTGGGGGTGAGGAGCTCTGCTGTGTCTCAATGAATTAATGCAAGTATTTCTGTTTTCCATTCAAACACGCTTGTTCCTATCTAAGATGTTCATTCGCGCTTAACTGTGATGAAGGTGATGATCCGTGACATTCATCACCTTCCTCAAACCATGAATGTGTGCCTGACAACCACCTCCGTTCTATATCCGATTGAATGAGTATCTCTTAGATTCCTTAATCAGAATCTCCGTGGTATAAGCTAGAACTGATGGCGGCATTCATGAGAATCCGGAAAGTCTAAACCTTGTCTGTGGTATTCCGAGTAGGATTCAATGATTGAATGACTGTGATGAGCTTCAAACTCTTGAAGGCTGGGCATTAGTGACAGACGCAAAAGGATAGTAAATCCTATTCCAACCGGATCGAGAACCAACCGGTGATTAGCCGTGCTGTGACAGAGTGCGTGAGCGTAGTTTTCACTGGAAGGATGGAAGGTAGTCATTGACAACGGTGATCCACCAACACACAGCTTGCCATAGGAGGACGTGCGTGCGTGAATCAGAAGACAGAGGAAAGCAGAGATTCAGAAGACAAAGCATCTCCAAAACTCCAACATATTCTCCATTACTGCATAACAAGTAACCTTTAATCCATGCTCTATTGTTTATTTGCAATTCAACTGATAAACATAATTGATTTCCTGACTAAGATTTACAAGATAACCATAGATTGCTTCAAACCAACAATCTCTATGGGATTCGACCCTTACTCACGTAAGGTATTACTTGGACGACCCAGTGCACTTGCTGGTCATATGTGCGAAATTGTAAGAGAGTCACAATTCGTGCACCAGTTATGCAATCTAACATAAACAATATATATAGATATCTCAATTGGGGAGAGATGGCTGAGTGGACTAAAGTGTCGGATTGCTAATCCGTTGTACGAATTTTTGTACCGAGGGTTCGAATCCCTCTCTTTCCGTTTCCGCCCGTGGGTTAGTATTTTTTTTTTCTTTTGAATTTTCTATGTTTGATTTTGATAGTTACCAGTTAAAGATGTAAAATAGATAAAATCCTAAAAGTTTTTCAAAATCTAGCACAAACAAGGAAAACATAGAAAACTCAAAATATTTTTTTTATTCTTCACGTCCTGGATTACGTCCCGGATCATTAGATAGGAATCCGAAGATGAAAAGAGAAACAAAGAATATCACTACCGTGTAAACAAATAGTTTTAGAGTAAGAACAGAGGTACTTGTCGAAAATGGAGAGGGAGACATGGCATTGAACTCCAGTAAGGAAGCCCCTACTGGACATTCAACAGCCATCAAGGAATTCTCTATTGAGAAACCAAAGGGACCCGAGGCTCATGTAGAGACCATAGAGGTTCCCCTTGAATGCAATATTGTAATTCATGAGCTCTAATGAATACTCTTCCTCTGAAGAGGATGAGACAACTAGGAAAGAGCAAGTTGCTCGGTTCATGGGAGCTCTCATAAAGCTGAATGCCAAGTTGTTTGGTATAGAGACTCTGGAGGAAGAACCTTCAGTGCTCACCAAGGAGCTCAATGCCTTGGTTCAGCAGAAATTACCTCAGAAGAAGCCGGATCCTGGACGCTTATTAATTCCTTGCACCATAGGCACCATGACCTTTGAGAAGGCTCTGTGTGACCTAAGGTCAAGCATAAACCTCATGCCACTCTTTGTAATGGAGAAACTGGGAATCTTTAAGGTGCAAGCTGTAAGAATCTCACTACAGATGGCTGACAAGTCAATGAAAAAGGCATATGGACTGGTAGAGGATGTCTTAGTAAAGGTTGAAGACCTTTACATCCCTGCTGATTTCATAATCCTAGATACTGGAGAGGATGAAGATGAATCTATCATCCTTGGAAGACCTTTTTTAGCTACAGCCAAAGCTGTGATTGATGTAGACAGAGGAGAATTAGTCCTGTAGTTGAATGAGGACTCTCTTGTGTTTAAGGTTCATGAACCTCACTCTGCATCAATAGAAAAGAAGCATGAACCATTTCTCTCAGTACAGAGCCTAACAGAGACCCCAGACACCAACTCTAAGTTTGGTGTTGGGCAAGCATCATCAAGCTCTAAGAGAAAAGGTACTAAGAAAGTACCTAAATGCTGGAGGGATAAGAAGATCCCCACTAAAGGCCTCTCACCTGGAATGAGAGTTGTGTTCACTGACAAGCCAGTCATCCCTCACACTGTGAGCAAGATCCTATCTCTAGAATATGTGGAACTTATCCATGAGAGCACAGGCAAGAAATTTACTGTCAGGGGCGAAATTCTGAGCCCCTATGCAGCTCCTTAGGAGTTAACCGTCAATCTAGTGACGTTAAAGAAGCGCTTGTTGGGAGGCAACCCAATCATTATTAATTATTTATGTTTTCTTTAATTTCATTTTTCATAATTGTTTCTTTGAGTCTTTGATCATGTGCAGTAGTCAAGACAGTAGCAGAAAACGTTCAGAATTAGAAACAGAACACCCTGGAATGGTGCCTTACTAGCATTCAAACGCCAAGAACGGGCAGAGAACTGGCGTTCAAACACCAAAAAGGGAAGGAAAGCTGGTATTCAAACGGCAAGAATGGGCAGAAAGCTGGTGTTCAAACGCTAGGAATGAGCAGAGCTGACGTTCAAATGCCAGAAAGGGGAGCAGAACTGGCATTTAAACACCAAACAGGGCAGCAAAGCTGGCGTTTAAATGCCAAACCAGGCAGCAAGATGGGCGTTTAAACGCCCATAAGGGGGCAGAGGATTCGAATTCTCTGACCCTCAGGATCTGTGGACCCCACAGAATATTCACCTACCCTACCTTCTTTTCTCTTCTTTTCAGACTTTGCCACACACTTTTCCCTATGAACCCTCATCCAATCACATTCTTCTCTCTTTCCAAAACCATCATACATCCCACCACCCTCCATCCACTCAATTTCAAAAACATTTCCCACCCAAACCCACCTATTCAAACGAAACCCCACCTAACCCTAACCCTATATATACCCCTCTCCTCAACATTCATTTCCACACAAAACATACACACAAGCCCTCACTTGACTGAACCCTCTCTCTCTCACTCTATCTCCTCCATTTTCTTCTTCTTCTACTCTTTTCTTTTATATTTTGCTCAAGGACGAGCAAAGCTTTTAAGTTTAGTGTGGAAAAGCCCTGCTTTTTGCTTTTCGTTACCACTTATGGCACCCAAAGTCGGAGAATCTTCTAGAAAGAGGAAAGGGAAAGCAATTGCTTTCACCTCCAAACTTTGGGAGATGGAGAGATTCATCACTAAGGCCCATCAAGACCACTTCTATGAAGTTGTGGCAAGGAAAAAAGTGATCCCCGAGGTCCCTGTTAGGCTTAAAAAAAATGAGTACTCAGAGATCCGATGTGAAATCCGGAAAAGAGATTGGGAAGTTCAGACCAACCCTATCCAAGAAGTTGGAGTCTTAATGGTACAAGAGTTCTATGCCAATGCATGGGTCACCAAAAATCATGATCAAAGTGTGAACCCAAAACCAAGAAATTGGCATACCATGGTCCGAAGGCGAATCTTAGATTTTAGTCCAGAAAGTGTAAGGTTGGCACTCAATTTGCCATTGATGCAAGGAGACCCATATCCTTACACTAGAAGGGTCAATTTTGATCAGAGGTTGGACCAAGTCCTTTTGGACATTTGTGTGGAAGGAGCACAGTGGAAAATGGACTCTAAAGGCAAGCCTGCCCAACTAAGAAGGCCTGACCTTAAGCCCATAGATAGAGGATGATTGGAATTCATTCAACGCTCCATCATTCCTACTAGCAACCGGTCCGAAGTGACTATAGACCGAGTCATCATGATCCACTGTATTATGCTCGGAGAGGAAGTGGAAGTTCATGAGGTAATACCTCAAGAGCTGTACAAGGTGGCAGACAAATCTTTCACTCAAGCAAGGTTAGCCTTTCCACACCTCATTTGTCATCTATGTAATTCAGCTGGAATTGTCATAGAAGAAGACACTCTCATAGAGGAGGACAAGTCCATCACTAAAAAAAGGATGGAGCAAACTAAAGAGCCGGCACACGGACCTCAACAAGAGCATGAGGAGCGCCCTCATCAAGAAGTCCCTGAGATGGCTCAAGGGATGCATTTTTCTCCCCAAAACTATTGGGATCAACTCAATACTTCTCTAGGAGAATTGAGTTCCAACATGGATTAACTGAGGATGGAGCATCAAGAGCAATCCACCATTCTCTATGAAATAAGAGAGGATCAAAGAGCCATGAGGGAGGAACAACGAAGGCAAGGAAGAGATATAGAAGAGCTTAAACGATCCATTGGATCAACAAGAAGAAGTAGTAGCCGCTGTCACTAAGGTGGACCCGTTCCTTAACCCCTTGCTTTTATGTTATTTCTCTGTTTTTATATTTGTTTTCTGTCTGTGTCTTGTCTTTATTGCATGATCATTTGTGTCTATGTCTTAAGGCTATGAATTATTCCATACATCTCTCACCTTGCTTAAAAGAAAATTTTATTTGAAAAAGGAAAGAGAGATACATGAATTTCAAGTTATATAATAAGAATAGTCCAATTATTTTGATGTGGTGGCAATATTTTTATTTTATGAATGCATGATTAAACAATGTATGTTTGAAGTTGGAATTAAGAATGTTGGCTCTTGAAAGAATAATGAAAAAGGAGAAATATTATTGGTAATCTGAAATATCTGAAAATTGATTCTTGAAGCAAGAAAAAGTAGTGAAAAGTAATATATATATATATATATATATATATATATATATATATATATATATATATATATATATATATATATATATATATATATATAAACATCTTACGAAAAAAAAGAGAAAGAAGCAAAAGCAAGTAGAAAAAGCCAATAGCTCTTTATACCAAAAGACAAGAGCAATAAAAAAGGGTCCAAGGCTTTGAGCATCAATGGTTAGGAGGGCCAAAAAGAAACTAAATCTTGGCCTAAACAGTTCAAGCGAGCTGCTTCCCTAACTATATGCTTGTGTCGTGAAGGTGTCAAGTGAAAAGCTTGAGACTAAGCGGTAAAAGTCGTGATCCAAAGCAAAAAGAGTGTGCTTAAAAACTCTGGACACCTCTAACTGGGGATTCTAGCAAAGCTAAATCACAATCCAAAAGGGTTCACCTAGTTAAGTGTCTGTGGCATTTATGTATCCGGTGATAATACTGGAAAACAAAGTGCTAAGGGTCACGGCCAAGACTCAAAAAGTAGCTGTGTTCAAGAATAAAAAAGAACTAAACTAGGAGAGTCAATAATATCATCTGGATTCTAAGTTCCTAAAGAGGCCAACATTTCTGAACTCCAATGGATAGTGAGATGCTAAAACTATTCAGAAGCAAAGAGTTACTAGTCCCGCTCATCTAATTAAAACTAAGCTTCATTGATACTCTAAGATTTAACATAGATTTCTCTTCTTTTTAATCCTAATTGTTTTTGGTTGCTTGGGGACAAGGAACAGTTTAAGTTTAGTGTTCTGATGAGCGGATATTTTATACGCTTTTGGGCATTGTTTTCATATAGTTTTTAGTTTGTTTTGTCTAAGTTTTATTATATTTTAATAGGTTTTAGTGCAAAATTCATATTTTTTTATTCTACTTCCAATTTTTGTGTTTTATGGTGATTTCAAGTATTTTCCAGTTGAAATCAGAGAGTTTTGATGAAGTCTGATTCAAAGACAAAGAAAGGACTGTAAATGCTATCAGATTCTGACCTCCATGCATTCAAAGGAGAATTTCTGGAGCTACAGAAGTTCCAATGGTGCGCTCTTAATGGCATTGAAAAGCTAACATCCTGGGCTTTCCAGCTATATATAATAGTTCATACTTTGCTCGAGAAATGAAGGTCCAAAACTGGCGTTCAATGCCAGCCAATTACCCTTTTCTGGTGTCAAAATGCACAAAGAGAATCCTTGGTGTTTTGACGCCCAAAGTGGTGCCAAAAGTGGCATTTCAATGCAAAAGAAGACCTTAGCACGTGGAGACATTCAAAGCTCAGCCCAAACACTCACCAAGTGGGCCCCGGAAGTGGATTTTAGCACTATCAACCTTAGTCCATCATATTTTTGTAATCCTTAGTTATTAGTTTAGTATAAATATAAAAAAAATCACTTTACTTTGAGGAGATCTTTGCCTCATTCGAACTTCATATGTATTCTTTGTATAGTATGAGTCTTTGAACCTCCTAGGTTAAGGTAAGGAGATCTGCTGAGTTTTATGAATTAATAAAAGTACTACTCTTCTATTTCAATATGTGTTTGACTATATTCCAAGATGTATCTTTGTTCTTCAACTTGATGAAGGGGATGACTGGTAAAAATCATCTTCGTTCTTCAACCTATGCACCATGTACCTGACAACCACCTGTGTTCTACTTGAGTTCAGTGAGAGACTTTGACCAGTAATTACTGAGCGACAGCTTGATTATACATCTCTTAGATGGCTAATCTACGAATTCGTTGGAGACTTCTCAAGACACCAGTTCAGCCAATTTTTTAGTAGGATCAGAAGAAGGATAGACTGCTGGAGCTTCACCCTCATTCGTACTGGGCGCACACTAAACCTAGCGTTCAGTCTATGTAAGGAAGGTTGGAGACCGCGACCGTACGACATTTCATCACTTACAGCCTGCTATGGAAGGAATCACTCACAGTTGGAGTAGACAGTAAGAAAGGATTAATTCGGAATAACAAAGCATCTCCGAGACCTCAATCTGTTTCTTACCATTGAATCCACAAGTATCTTTATTTTATGTTTATGCTTTCCTTAAAGCAAAACAAATTTTATTATCTGCCTGACTAAGAGTTACAGGATAACCATAGCTTGCTTCAAGCAAACAATCTCCGTGTGATCGAACCTTACTCACGTAAGGTATTACTTGGACGACCCAGTGCACTTGCTGGTTCAGTTGTGCGGAATATTATAGTGGTTGCAAATCTGTGCCAGGTTGTGGGTGCATCGGACAAGCCGTTCATCATGGTCCCTAACGCCAACTATGTCCCTGTATCTATGGCGATGACGCTGCCTTCATCCACTCAGCAGCCCACTGTCTCGGTGATGCTGCCTCCAGCGATGGATATTGCAGCGCCGGAATCCTCTCACGGAAGCCGGCCAGCTGATGCCCCTCCACCACCTCCCATTGTACAGTTGACGATTTAGTCTAATGACAGAACAACGTAAGTACTATTTTAAGTCTTTTATATGCTGAAAGTGTTTGATATATCATGATCATTGATTCTTGATTACTGATTCTAGTTTTAGTGAATTTAGGGTTGTAGGTTTGAACTACTAAGTGTTTGATATATTCTAATTATTGATTCTAGTTTTAGTGGATTTAGGGTTGTAGGTTTGAACTGCTGAAAGTGTTTGATATATCCTGATTATTGATTCTAGTTTAGTGGATTTAGTGGATTTATGGATGTTGCTTCTAGATTATTGACCGTTGTTCATTGATTGTTGACAATTAGTGCTATTTAAGTTAATTTGTTAATGGATAGAGTTTGTGGTGCATTCCAATTATAGATGTAACTCTGCCAAAATTTCTATAAAAAATCTCCATGTATTATGGTTATTTGCTTCTGAAGTTTTAATTTATATTGCCATATTGGTTTGTTTGTGGATTATTGATAGGTTTACGTTAAACAACGACGCATGTACTCAGGTGATGACCAACATCATCAAGCTGATGTACGACCATTCATGGCCGAGCTACAAAAAGATCCCTGCTGAGACCAGAGAGCGATGGTTTCAGAAGTGGGCGGTAAAAACTTAATATAGTGAAACCTTATTAGCTAGTTCATATCTTCTATTATATTTAATAAATATATTTTGATTAACTAATTTTAAAGTTTCTTTGTGCAGGTGAACTTTATATGGGACAAGGAGCACGATGTCCTTATCAGGAAGACATACGACCATCGAATAGATAGGCGACTGCAACAGATGCTAGAGGATGTATGTGAGAGGTGCGATCACCTCACTTCCTAGCTCTACCCAGAAATCAAGAAGGCTTTGTACATTCATTGGGAGACTGATGAAGGATTCAGGCATCGGCATCTCACAAACAGAGCTAACAGGGCATCGGCCAGGTCATCCAAGTATACCGGCAGCTCAACGACCTTCATGAAGACTAAGGTCAGGCTGGTATGTAGCTTTTCTAATTTTGTTATTAATCTAGTTATATTCTTTGACCTACCATTAGTAGGCATCCTAATATATTATTTCAATACAATATGTGTAGTTGAAGTCGTTAGACCACGATGAGACATTGGCGAAGACCTTCAAGTACACTGACACTTTGAAGGAGAATAAGGAGAGATTTGATGGTCAGCTGTCTGCGGATCATTATGTGAGTAAACATCTGACCTTGTGATATAAAATTTTTAATTAATCGTACAACTGTCATCTTAATCATAATAACATATGTTATACAGGAGTCCTACAGGCAGAGACTGGAGGCTGCAACTCAGCAATCTCAGCAAAGTGGACGCCAGTGGCTCTACTGTTTCAGTCGTTGATTCTGATGTGGTTTGGCACTATACCGCCTCAATGTTGTATAAGAATCGCGTATACGGGTTGGGATCGTTCTTCGTCATTAGTCTCTGCACCTCCATGTTGAGTCCATCGTCCGCCTTTGCCATCAGTCGAGTCGTCGATTCCGAGGAAGGCATTGATTTTAGGCTGCAGGTGCTGGATCTTACCCAGAGTCTTCATGAATAGGCTCAAAAACTGATCGAGACTCGGGAAAGGTATCAAAAGATCCTCACACGCATGACGGACACGGATGACCTCAGGCTAGAGTGGAGGGAGCAGCTGGAGTGGCTTCAGCGGATGGAGCAGGAGATGGCGGTGTACTAGGCTCAGATGCGCACTGGTGGCAGCAACCCTGCTGGTGGCAGCGGTGCTGCTGGTAGGACACAGACATCACTGCCTTCTCTGCCGCCTCAGTAGGACTACGGGAATGACGACGACGACGACTATCAGGATCTTTAGTGGTTAGGGCTTTGTTTTACTGTTTCATTGTACTTATTTGATTTATTTGTCTTTTAATTTATTTTAACATTTGATGTTTAATGTTACATATTTGGTTTTTATTATTTATAATTTGATCATTAATTGTGTAAAAAATAAATGTAAATTAAAATTAAAATTAAAAAGGAAAAAATTTTAAAATTGTCATAATATTTTTTAAAAAAAAATTGACATTACTGTCGGATCTACTGAGAGCATAATACGACGGTAATAGTGCAGAAAACAAGATATTGTTGCGCCAACTTTACTGTCGAAAAAATCCGCCAGTAACCAAATGGTTTTTCGGGCAAGTAATTCATCGTAGAATCCGACTATAATTACCGTCAGATGAAAAAATCTGATGGTAACTGGTTACCAGTGAGGTTTATACCGCTGAATTCTTTCTGACAGTAAATACGTCGATAATTAATTACCGTCGAATTTTATTCATTTTTCGACGGTACTCAGTATTTTTTTTTTTGTAGTGAAAAGTCTTCTGTGCTACCATTGTCTTCAGGTAAGTGAGTTAATATAAATTGTGATATATGTTAATTTTATAGTAACTAGTTTAGAGTAATTAGTTTTATAATTAGTTTAGAGTATTTATGTCATTTTTGTTTCTAGAATTCTCATTTATAAATAATTTGTTGTGACATTATGATATATGGTTAAGTAGCCTTGTTTAGAATAATTAGGATTTAAATTAGAGTAGGTCAAGTTGGTTAATTTGATTAATTTAGATAAATTAGTTTAGAGTTTACTATAGAGTTGAAGTTAGATTAATTTAGAGTTGAATTTAGATAAATTAAGTTAATGTAATATTAATTAGAATTTTTGGATTAGATTAATTAGTTAATTTTCATAAGATTTAAGAAATATTTCTAAAACATTTATATAAGTGTTTTTACAAATGTATTGATTTATTATTATTAATTTTAATATTTTACTAACTTTATTTCTATTTTAGGATTTTTTTTTTGTTCGAACGTTGTGTAATTTTAATCATAGGTTGTTTGTGCTGATAATATACCTGGGTTGTTCGTGCAGTATTGAGGTTGAATTTTTATCTCTAAACATGTTAAATTGTTTAAGTTTCATGATAGACTTACTTTTCCTAGGATAGAGTTTTAGGACGAAAGTGGGAGAAGGTTGCCTAATGGCGCCTTCTCAAAACTATTGTTTGCTGAAAAATTGTGGAGTAATAAGGGAACGCACACTAGAATAGCTAGGATTTTATGTATGCTTGAATGTTTGTTTGTTTTAATTTATGCTTGCAACTGTTTCCTCTGTAAAAATTAAGAAATTTGTTTGGTGGAGGTCTCCGAATTAATAAAAAACTATCAATTTTTCGTTAAAATTTTTTTAAGTCATGTTTAGTTAATTGAAAATTACGTTTGGTATAGGTCCCTAATTATAGCCAAAACTCTGCCCAAATTTCAAAATTTTTTTATAAGTTGTATTTTTGGTTGAATTCTAGGTTATTTGTGCCACGATGATTCCAAGTCATCGTTTGTTGATGTATGACAGGGATAACAGGCAACGAGGAAGAATAAAACCTGAGTTCTTTAAGTGGGTTGATAAGTTTGTTGCATCTGTGTTCAACATGGCCTTATAGGTCTCAAGGGATATCTAGGTGTCCATACCATAAGTGTCGGCTAACTAGGTGGCTAGGAGCTTTGGATATAACCATGCACCTTTATCGTAATGGGTTCAAGGATGGGTATCGGGTGTGGAGTGAACTCGAAGAAATTGATGAGTAAGGAATTAATCGGTCTACACTTATTGCCAATGGGTCTGAAACTCGGTCAAGGAGAGTTAACTTGGTTAGAGAAGAAAATATGGAACACATGAATTGGGAGGGAAACCAGTAAAGATACTATGAGATCGTATTTTATGCAGTTGGTGTTTGGTGTGGTATTTTACAACCACACTTACTAACCGGCAAGTGCACCGGGTCGTACCAAGTAATACCTTACGTGAGTAAGGGTCGATCCCACGAGTATTGATGGATTAAGCAACAATAGCGTTTGATAGAATTAGTTAGACAAATAGAAAATAGTGTTGAGATGCAGTATAAAAGACATTAAATAATATAAAAAATATTAAAGATAGGCAGATAAATAAGTTGGGAATAAAATATGGAGAAGATAGTTAAGGCTTCAAAGTTATCTATTTTTCCGGATTAACTTTTCTTACTAACTAATTTAATTATGCAGGATTTAATTTATGGCAAACTGTATGTGACTAGACTCTAATTCCTTAGACCTTTCTAGTCTCCTCTAAAATTCATTAACTGCCAATTCCTTGGTCAATTAATTCCAATTAGAGGGTGATAATCAATTTCTAGTTTATATGCCACAAAACTCTAATTACCCAAAAATAAAAAGATTATATGTCACGTATCCCGTTAAATCCAGATAATTAAAATTTAGGAGAAATTGTTTTCAAGCTGTTTGTTCAAGTAAAGAGCTTTTCCAAGTTTTACAAGAACTCAAATAGAAAGAGGGTCATACTTCCGTTCCACCCAAATTCATAAAATAAAGAGCAAAAACAATTCTTAAATATAAATCCATACATAAATTAAAATAGAAAAAGTAATAAAATCAATCCATACAAATAGACAGAGCTCCTAACCTTAACAGTGGAGGTTTAGTTGCTCATAGAATAGAGAGAAAATTAGGATTGTCAATTATGCTCCCCTGATGGAATGAGGTGGAATCTCCCCCAGGACCTCTCTACAAAGGAAGGAGAGTTTCTCACCTTTTATAACTAATCCTAATAAATTTAAAATCTAGTATCTAAAACTAAAAATTAAAATAATATCTTTTCCTAGAATTAAAATTTGAATTAATTTAAATAATCAAATCTTCAATGGATGGATGGGGACCACTTGAATTGTCCATTCTGCAGATCGCTCATGTGACGCGTCCGCGTCATCCACGCGTTCGCGTCATTTGTGCAGATTCCAGTCTACGCGATCGCGTCAGGCACGCGATCGCGTCATTGCGATTTCCTCCATTCCGCGCGGTCGCGTGAGCCATGAGTCTGCGTCGGTATTCGCTGGTCATCTCCTTGGCTTCTTCTCTTTCTCTGCAGAAACTCCGTCAAATTCCGCCAAATGCTACCTAAAATAAACAGTATTTTACAAAACTCAAAATGGCATCCATAGTGGCTAAAATATAATTAATTCTTAATTAAACTCAACAAATTAGATGCAAATTCACTAGGAAAAGATAGACAAGATGCTCACGCATCAGTGTTCAAGCTACAAAAAATATCGAGAAAGAGCCTAACTTGGATGCGCCTAGATTTTATCATTTGTTAGAGTTTGCTGTACAATCAGTGTTTGAGGTTTGCGTTCACTCTCAATTACCTGCCTGTGTTAGAATGATGAGTATTAAGTCTGAGTCAAACAACACCCAAGAGTCCTTTGATAAGTGAACCACCATTCGTAACAAACTAGTACCAGCTGGAACTACTTGATCCCTCGTAACCATTATTAGGCAAAAAAACTAGCTTCAAAACTAGGACTTAATTAGGTGAAAATTGATTGCTGAACAAATCGTTACATGCTTTATTACAAGGGGGATGTAGAACTCATGACACTTGCAAATTTTGTGAGACATCAAGGTATCAAGCAGAGAGAGAGGGATTGATAAATGGAGGCTGAAAAGAGTTTCACTCATAAGAATGCACTACTTGCCACTAATTCCTAGGCTAAAAAGATTGTATGCATTCATGAGTTCGACCGCTCACATGACATGGCATAGTAACAATAAGAGTAACACTAGTTTTATGATGCATCCAGCACATGGAGAGGCTTGGAAGCACTTTGATCAAGTTCACCCTATCTTTGCCAGAAAGCCTCAAAATGTAAGATTAGCATTGTGTTTTGTGGATTCACACCGAGCTCTAAATTTGGTAACTCGTACTCCTATATGCTTGTTGTAGTGACTCCCTATAATCTGCTTTTCAAAATGTGCATGAAGGATCCATACATATTTCTAACTTGTATCATACCTAGTCCAAGCAACCCTAAAATCAAAGTTGATGTGTTCCTAGCTGAATGAGTTGTGGAGTGTTAGAATAGAGACTTATGACATTTTAACTAAAACAAACTATTGCGTTGATGTGGACCATCAATGACTTTTTTGCATATAGGATGTTATCGGGTTGGTCCACTCAAGGCAGGATGATAAAGAAGATCTTCTACTACCACATGGCGAACCATCCTCATCAAATTGTAGAGGACGTGCAGATGAGAAGGGACCACCTGACGTAGTGGCTTTGACCAGACATTAAGAAGTCGCTTTTTTTATATGGGAAAATGTATGAGGGTTTTAGACCTTGTCAAGCCATGAATAAGGCCAATAGGCCGTCTACCACGGTTATGAAGACAAAGGCTAAAATAGTATAACTTCTTTTAATATGATAAGCTAGTTTATCTTTGTTTGTTTAATTGATTGTCACTTCTTTTAGTCTGCTTGTCTAATATATGTAAACAAAGTCACAGGATTGTCTTGTTACCATCGCGGAGATCTTCAAGAAAACCCATACATTCAAGGAGAACAAAGAAATATTTGTTGATCAGCGGTCTATGGACTTTTATGTAAGTAATCGACTAAAAATAATTTATTAACATACTATCATATCTATAATTGTCTTAACAATCACATTAAATGTGTTAGGATTTATACACCCAGAACTTTGAGACTGCAACCTAGCAATCTCAGCAAAAGTGGGGAGGATCAATGCCACGAGCACATCTGTGGTGGATCCTGATGCTGTGTGGGGTTAGATTGCATCCGAGCTGCAGAAGAATTGCATCTTCGGAGGAGGTCGTTCTTCATCAGCAACCTTCGCACGTCCACCTTCAGGTCTTCCTCCACTTCGGCCACCAATCCTACAGATATGCAAGACGTAGATATACGTGAACAGGTCCATATCCTGACCCAGATAACGTAGGATTAGGGTTAGCAAGTGCATTTGGTTGAGGAGAGGTACAATGAGCCCTTCTCATGCATAGCAGAAAAGGATGCTCGCACTACAAGAAAAAAGGTTAATGGCCACGCTTCTTTTGCCACACTTTAGAAGCGTGGACAAAATTGGTCAATGGCCACGCTTTTATAACGGTGGCGATTGAATAGAGATTTGGCCATGTTTTTTTTCTATGCTTCAAAAGCGTGGAAAAAGGGTCAATGGCTACGCTTTTATGAGGGTGGCAATTGATTCGATATTTGGCCACGCTTTTTTTGCCACGCTTAAAAAGCGTAGCCATAGAGAGAAATCGGTACGCTTTTAAAGCATGACGACATGGTTTTATTATAGTGGCATTTTTAAAGTGTGGCCGTTTCCTACAAGTCTTTTGGCATGCTTTAAAAGTGTGGCCAAAAGGTTCCCCCAAAAAAATTTTCAAACTCTCGCCTACCCTTTGCACGTATCCCTAAGCTCTTTCAGATAACCCTTCATTGTGCCTAAGCCCTAACTTGTTCAAAGACCCCTAAGCTCTTTCAGAGAACTCCTTCTTCAAACATTAAATCGTTCAAAGAACTAACTCTAAGCCCTCTATTCAATATTCATTGTGCCTCACCTTAACCCTCTCTTCATTGTGCCTTACCCTCACCGGCGACGACAGTACTCCGAAGAACCCCAGCACTCCACGAAGTACCACGACACTCTGCGAAGAACATCGATGTGCTCCCAATGCCTCCGCCAGCAATCCCTCTTCTGGCACCCCTAACCCTTCTTATGCGGTGACTCTCTCTGGTGGTGACTCCCTCCGCTCACCTGCCATCGCAAATCCTCCTCCAATGCTGCCTCCGCTGCCACTCCCTTCCGTCGCTGCTAACCTCTAATCCTCTGTTGTCCCTCTCTCTGGAGCCGCTCCCTTCCTTGTCTAGGGGCCCTTCCATCGATACTTCATTGCTGGTTTTGAGAGAAGGTAAACCCTATTTATTAAACTCTATAATCAAACCAGATAACAAAAGAGTGTTGAAGTTTAATTTAATTGGTTTTTGTATCTTTCTATATAGTTCCAACACTAAATGAAACTCGTGTCCAATTCCACGATTTCTGAGATTGACACTGTTGGGTTGTTTTTAATTTTAAAAGATTGTAATTTGTGCTGGCTGGTACTCTGTATGCGGACGATATCAAAGAAACAACAAAGGGAGGTAGCTAGATGGCTAGCAATTGGGGGGATTGTCCTCGTGTCATTGTTGCTTTTATAACAAGTATATGAGATCTGATATTTTGTTATTGAATTTTACTTGGTTATTTTTTCTTCAATTCTCTATTTTCTTAGCTTAAAGGACAAATTCCAGTGAAGATTGTAGTTTGTTTGTCGACTATGGAATAAAAATATGTCTTAGAATTCATGTTATTATTATTATATGGGTATCAAACTATAGTGAATTAAAGCAGATTGAGGGAGGAATAATGAAATGTATTTGCTTATTTAACCTTGTTTGATTCCTAAGCATTGAAATTTCAGGCTTCAGAATTATTAAAACATATTGGAGTCTATAAATAAAACCTTTTCCCTTAGAGGTTTGTACCCTGAGATTTTGTCATGGTAATTTAATACTTCACCTACTAGTATGCAAAATTAGTCTTAAAAATTTAATGTCACTTTTGTTTGGTTATGTTAAAACATATTCTTGGTGATGACAAGGTTTGTCAACTTGGGGAGACATTTTTGGCATTGTGAGAATGAATCAATGAAGAAAATAATCGTTCTATTGTATAAATTAATAGTAAAATTTAATTTAGGAATCTTTTTAAGCTTGCTAGAAATAAATTGTTTCATGGCATAAAAAACTGAATTATTATTGTTATTACTATTATAGATAAGACTAAAATAACTCTAATAATATACTAATACCTTAAAGGGGAGTCTTTGACCACAACACACTAATGCAATGCATGCATATGCAAATTCTCAACTTTTTTGGCTTCTTACTTGTTACACTCTGTTGCTTCCAGTTGCTGAGAATATCCAAATCAAAATTAGCAAAAGAAGAAGGTAACTCTGAAACTCATCTTTCCAGGTGATGATGAAATTCTTAGTTCAAAAGATTTCATTAATGTTGGTTTTGAGTTAATGACCTATCTCCCTATTTTCTAGCTCCTCTTTGAGTGATTTTTGGGAAGAAACTGACCAAAATGAAAAACAAATGAAATTGATGTTGTCTCCTTCAATTTGAAAACTTCACTATGTGAAATTATAGAGAGTACACCAGGATCTTGGCAGACCCTACAGCCTTATACATTTATTTTTTATTATTTTCTATGTACTTTCACTTGCCTAATTAATAGTTATGTGAAATATAGAGGAATTCTTCAAGTTGATATTGGACTCACTTGTAGTGGGTAAAGCTTCAAATTTCTCTAGTTACTGAAATGAGAATTCTAATATTCTATGCTTCTTTATTTTCATTTTTTTACTGATAGTTTTCCTTCTATCAACAGAGATTTTGCATACAATTGTTTAAATGATACAATTCCAAAGGAATGGGCTCAATGAATTTAACTTCCATGTGAGTCACTTTGAACTACTGAATCTTTGAACATAATTTGTCATTATATTGTTCTTATATTTGATTACATATTTCATATAACATGATGCAGCTCTCTTGTGAATCGCTTGTTAGGGGAAATTCCAAAGCATCTAGGAAATATTACTGCTCTCACATACTTGTATGTTTTGAGATTTTAAGTCTATTCATTCATATAGTGTGCCTTTTTAAACATTCACTGAAATGGTAGTTTTGAAACATTAATTAGGATACTGGAAGCAAATAATTTTTCTGGAGTTGTTCCACCTGAACTTGGGAAGCTGATCAACTTGCAGACCTTGTAAGACCTTTGTGCCATTTATACTTTTTAATAATATGATTTTTTTATTTTAATTATTTCTTAAAATCTGTTTCTGAAATATTACCACTGAAGGGTACTGTCATCAAATCAGTTGACCGGGAATTTACCATCGGCACTTTGAACTTTCCCCACCATACTCAACAGAAAATGGAAGACACTGCTCCTATTTCCAAAGGTCTCCTCCTATCACAGATCTTCCAAGTACTTCTCTTCCTCCTTCTTGTCCTAATAATAATAAGCCTAATAGAAAAATCCAAATCCTAACATGTGTTAATTTTAACAATAATGCTCCACATCCATACAAAAAATACATCCAAGTTATCCAAGCTATTTTTCCTAGACGCGCTTCTCCCACCCCCCCAACTCGTTTGCGATACACGCACTTAACATATTAACGTAAATCTTCTCTGCTGCAACCTAAACCTTCTTCTCTACTCGCGTTCTTCTTCTTCATTTTCTTTATCGATTTGCATTGCATTCAACGTAATAATCTTCGTCGTTCTTTTCTGCTCGCATCTATCTTCTTTATTTTTTTCTTCGATCTGCTTACGTTGCATTTATCTTCTTCCCATTCTTCTTCGTTTTCTTTTTCGATCTGCACATAGCTTTTATCTTCTGAATCAAAACAATGAATGATTCAACTTCAAATCTGTTGAATGAGAGCGATTTGGATTATTCTTCTGAATCCTATCAAGTGGACGAGGTTTGGATTATTCAATTTTGAATCGAATTTAATGGAATACAATCGTTAAATTGAACTGAATTGAATTGAATGCACATAGGTGTTCTGAATTGAATTGAATTGATAATCTCTAAATTAAATTTGATTTTATATAATGGATAATGTTTCGTTCATTTAGTACTATACAATTGTTTCACCTTAAGTACATGTTCTGTTCTCTATGCAAACAGCCTTTCGAATTTGAATTTATATAATGGATAATGTTCCGTTTATTTAGTACTATACAATTGATTCACCTTAAGTACATGTTCTGTTCATTATGCAGACAGCCTTTCGAATTTGAATTTATATAATGTATAATATTCCGTTCATTTAGCACTATACAATTGTTTCACCTTAGTAACATATTCGGTTCATTATGCTGACCAGGTGTGTTGTGGATGAACAATTTGTTCCAAAGGTCGGGATGATTTTCAAGACACTAGAAGAAGCTGAAAAGTTCTACAAAAATTATTCCAAACTTGCTGGGTTTTTCTACCAAAATAAGGAACACGACTTGGAAGGGAGACGAGATTAAGAATCAACTAATCGTATGCAGCAGAGAGGGGAGGTGGAAATCCAAGATATCTCCAACTCTTAAGACTAACCCTTCAGCCGGGTTAAACTGTCCAGCGAGGATCGACATACACATAATGAAGGACATCGGTCTTTGGACAATTTCCAATGTTGTTCTGAATCATTCGCACCCCTGCTGTCCAGACCATCCAGAGATGATCAAATAACACAGGGAGCTATGCATGTTCGTGTGTCGCACCATCGAAACCAACGAGGAAGCTGGAATCAAACTGAGCAAAACTTACCAATCATTCGTAGCAGCAGCTGACAGTCATCGGGAACTAAGTTCTATAGAAAAAGACGTGAGGAATTACATCATAAGGGAAGTACAGAATATTTTCGAACAAGAGGACACCAAAGAATTTGGGAAGTACTTATGAAGAATGAAAGAGAAGAACCAAAATTTCTTTTTCGAGCTCAACCTCAAAGGCGATCACTCCATCAAACATGCATTCTAGGCCAACGCAAGAAGCAGGGCTGCATGCGAGTATTTCAGAGACGTTGTTTCATTCGACACCATGTACAACACAAATAGGTATTTGGTTCACTGAAATATAGTTTAAGGATCAGTGACTATACAATTTTCGGTTCATAACTGTGTGGTTGTGTCCATTTATACAGGTACAATATGGTTTTTTGGTTCTTCTCGGATGCGCCTTGATGAAAAACGAGGACATCCAATCATTAAAATGGCTATTCGAATATTGGCTCCATTGCATGGGAGGGAAGGTACCAAAAGGAATTCTCACCGACCAATGCGCATCAATGCAAAGGGCCATCGAGATGTGCATGCCAACAACAATTCACCGGTGGTGCATCTGGCACATCATGAAGAAGATCCCAAACAAACTAAACGGCTATAACCGACATGAAGAAATCGAACAAGAGATGAGCCACGTCGTTTGGAACTCATTCACAAAAGATGCATTCGACAAGAACTAGAACAATTTCGTCAGAAAGTACGGCCTCGGAGGCAACAAGTGGCTCTCAGGTAACCGAGGTTTTAATTCGAATTATTTTTATGCCGTTACTTTTTTGGTTAAATGTGAACAACTTTCGGTTTAACCCAGCTTAGGTTTTCAGTTCATTCTGCAGAGCTATACGAGGAATGGCATATATGAATTCCAGTTTACTTGGATCACCACTTTTGGTCCAGTATGAGAAGCACATAGGAGCAAGAGCATGCACGCATTTTTTAACAAGTTCATCACATGCAACAGCTCCTTGAGTCAATTTGTGAAGCAATACGACAATTGCCTAGCAAGCAGAGAGTAAAGAGAGAGAGAATTTGAGGCTACAAATTTTCACATTGTGATACCATGCGCAACAAAATCAACAATAAAGGCTCAATTTCAGCACGTGTATACCTATGAGAAGCTCAAGGAAGTTCAAGCACAATTCAGAGGAAAGGTGAACTGCATCACAAGATCAAAGCATTCCACCCTAGGTTTTACAACATACGAAGTCATAGAGCAGGTTTCTAACTCCACATTCAACAAGTTTTTCGTCACCCACTACACTGTAAACACAAGAGGTAAAGTGTCAGTGCCTGTTGTTTGAGTCAAGGGACGTACTGTGCTGCCATTCTCTGAGCGTCTTAAGCTTCGAGCGAGTATATAACTGATGAGCGGGTATTTTATACATTTTTTGGCATCATTTTCATATAGTTTTCATTATGTTTTAGTTAAGTTTTATTATATTTTCATAGGTTTTAGTGCAAAATTCATATTTTTGGATTCTACTTTGAGTTATAGTGTTTTATGATGATTTCAGGTATTTTCTGACTGAAATCAGAGAGTTTTGATAAAGTCTGATTCAGAGACAGAGGAGGGACTGCAGATGCTGTTGGATTCTGACTTCCATGCACTCGAAGGAGCATTTCTAGAGCTACAGAAGTCCAAATGGCGTGCTCTCAACTGCATTGGAAAGTTGACATTTAGGGCTTTCCAGCAATATATAATAATACAATGGCACTCAAAGGACAATAAAAGCTCAAAACTGGCATTCAACGTCAGCTACCTACCCCAGTTCTGGAGTTGAACGCCTAAAAGGGAGCAGCTGGCGTCCAACACCCAAAAGGGAGTCCAAAGTGGGCGTTCAACGCCCTAGAGGGAGTACCAACTCATGGCAGCACTTAATCTCAGTCCAAACACTCACCAAGTGGGCCCTGGAAGTGGATTTTCGTGCTACAAGACTAGTTTATCTTATTTCTATAATCCTTAGTTATTAGATTAGTATATATAGAACAAGGATCACCCTTGTTCAGAACTTTTGATCTTTTCCACTTTACATTTCATATTGTTTGTACAGTATGAGCTACTAAACCTCCTAGGTTGAGGTTAGGAGCTCTACTGAGTTTCATGAATTAATAAAAGTACTACTGTTCTATTTCAATTCGTGTGTGACTCTATTCTAAAATGTATCTTCGTTCTTCAACCTTATAAATGGGATGACCCGTGACAATTATCTTCTTTCTACATGGGTTCAGTGTGAGACCAGACCCGGAGATCACTGAACCACCAGCTTGATTATACATCTCTTAGACGGCTAATCCATGACTTCATTGGGGACTTCTCCAGACACCAGTTCAGTCGAGGTATGAGGAGATTAGGGTCTTTATGATAGAGGCTAGAACCAAGGAGAAGCATTCTCTGATCCGGAAGATTTGACCTTGTCTGTGGCATTTTGAGTAGGATCATCAAGGGGATAGACTGCGGGAGCTTCACCCTCGTTCAGATTGGGCGCACACTAAACCTGGCGTTCGGCCTGAAGGAGGAAGATTGGCGGCCATGACCATATGGCGATGATCACTTACAGCCTGCTATGGAAGGAATCACTCACAGTTGGGGTAGACAGTAAGAAAGGATTGATTCAGAAGAATGAAGCATCTCTGAAGCCTCAACCATCTTCTTACTATTGAATTTCCAACTACTAAGTAACTTTATCTTTATTTTATGCGTTCTTCACAACAAACATCTTTTATATCTGCCTGACTAGGATTTTACAAGATAACCCTTGCTTGTTCAAGCCGACAATCTCTGTGGGATCGACCCTCACTCACCTGAGGTATTACTTGGACGACCCAGTGCACTTTCTGGTTCAGTTGTGCGGAGTTCTAATTTCCGTGCACCAATAATGTCGCACCAAAATACATACTGGAATGCTGGAGCAAGAACATAAAGAGGAGGCACACACATATCAAGAGCATCCAAGACGAGTCTCTATTGGAGTCGAGAAGTAAGAGATTCTATGATTTGGTGTTTCGTTCCCACAATATCTGCGAATTTACCTCAGAGTCCGAGGAGCTGACTGGAATTCTGCACCAGGCCTTTGACAATGTTATGGCGGAGATGCAAAAATATCAAGCGAGAAGCAAAGGAAAAAGTTCATTATCCCACGAAGAAGCGACGTTGAGCGATGTGAACGACCTTCGAAGCCCGCCACGTGTCAACACAACAGGCCGACGCAAGAACAGTCTAGGATCAAACTTGAAAAAAAAAGATCTCAAACGCCACGAAGAAAAAGAAAAAGCCAGATCCAAGCGAGGTAATATTAATTTGCTTTTGATTTAGAGAAAAATTCATTTGTACATTTTGCTAATATACGATTTATTTTCTATTTTGCATTTGAACCTTTTAGACAGCGGATCAACGATTCAGTCAAGCTCCAGTTTTTACAATGCACTGGATATGAATTATCCCAGAGAAGATTGTAGGAGTTTTAGTTTTTATTAACATAAATTTCCATTCATGTATGAGCAAAATTTGGTTCATTGAAGTTAGTCTTTATTGAATAGTCACTTTTTTGTTTTTGATATTAGCTTTCTGAAATTCTTTATTGAATAGTCACTTTTTTGTTTATTGAATAGTCACTTTATTCTATTATTTCAAAGAGTTTAGGTGTTTCTGAAACTGAATACTGATAGAAATATTTGTTTAAAATTAGCTCTCTGCTATATTGATATAGGCACTTTATCGGTTCAATTAGTGTGTTAATTTCGGTTCATTTATATTTTTGGGCTTCTTAATTTTTAATAAATACCCTGATTCCATTCACTGTGAACCTAGAACAAAACAAGAGCCAGACAGTTCCAACAGATATATAAATTAACATTAGATTAGATTTCCAATAACATTTACATTAATATTCACATATATACATTCAAAGAAGCAGTGTTTTCTTTTTTAAACAAGTTAAACAAAATAGTGTTAATTACAACCAATCAAACAAAGTATATCCTATTTACTATCTATATCTCCAGATGAGAATTTACAAAAAGGGCTAGAGAGGACAGCAGATGGCTTCGGGAGTCTTATTGTTTTTGATGCCCGAATCACTTGGTCTCTAGTTTTGTTGATTTTGTGCAATAGAATATTTGGATCATATTCGAGCCTGAAGGCATCAATCTCTTCCTACATTTCAATTGAAAGGAATTAGTTACATAAAAAATGAACATAATTGAAACAAGAAATAAAAGAATTTTATTAATTTAGAAACTACTAACTTGTGTCCAAGCTTTATATTGATACCTCTTCCTTTTTCTGATCTTCCGAGGATCAATTGTTTCAAGCCACTTCGTGACGTATATTACATAATCATAGCTAAGCAAGAATTACGTAAAATACGATTAATAGTACACAAAATAAAACACATTAAAAATAGCACTATAGAAGAGAAAGATGTTTACCTTGTGATAAGTGTATTTTTTATACGCTTTTCATATCATTTTCATAGTATTTTTAAGTAGATTTTAGTAAGTTTTAGTGCAAAAATTACCTTTTGGATACTACTTTGAGTTTTTGTATTTTTTTTTATGCTTTCAGGTGATTTTTGGGTGAAATTGGCAAAATTTAGCAAAGCCTTGTTCAAAGACAAAGAAAGGATAGCAGATGCTGTCAAATTCTGACCTCCGTGCATTCCAACGAGCATATCTTGGGCTACAGAGGTTCAATCGATGCGGTCTCAATAATGTTTGAAAGCTAACTTCCAGCGCTTTCCAGAAATATATGATAGTCTATACTTTTATTTTGGAATCACTGCCCAAAATGAGCGTTGAACACCCACATCTGGAATTCAACACCCAAGAAGGACCAACCTCCCAAGTTGAACGCCCAAAACTGGCGTTCAACGCCCAAAACTGGCATTCAACGCTAGCCAGGGAGTAAAAGGCAGCGAGCTTACCCCCTAATGGGCATTCAACACCCATTTCTCAAGTTGGACGCCAAGTCTTTAGCCCAAACACTCACCAAGTGAGCCCAAAGTTGATTTTCGCACTCTTTAGTCTATTTTATTTCCTTTTTGTAATTTTTAGTTAAACTTAATATCTTTTTAGGTCTAGAATAGTATATATAGGAGAAGGTCACCCATGTTTAGGATCTTCTTCCGCATTATCACACATTACTTTTCTTTTCTGTAAAGTATGAGCAACTAAACCTCCTAGGTTAAGGATAGGAGCTCTGCTTATTCCCATGGATTAACATTATTACTTCTCTATTTCAATATATGTTTGATTCCATTCTATGATGTATTGTCGTTCTTCATCTTAATGAATCTGGGGTGGAACGAGAGTTTGACCCCTTATTTTACATGAGTTCTTGCGAGTCCCTAACCGGATAGTATTGAGCTATAGCTTGAGAATACATCACCTAAATCAATAAGTTATCTGGGCTAATTGAGATATGTGACATATAATCTTGTTAGTTATGGATAATTGAGATTTCTGTGGCGCTAAGGCTAGAATACTGAGCTTCATTCTCCGATCCACAAGATCTGACCTTGTCTGTGACGTTTTAAGTAGGATCAATAGAGATTGAATTGTGTGAGCTCCATCCTCGTTTACATTAAATGACCACTGACACCGGCATTTGATGTGGATTAGAGGAGATTAATTGACCACTAGCCCTGGCGTTAATCACTTACAGCCTTGCCATAGAATAAATCATTTGTTGTTAAAGTAGTCGGTAAGAAGTACTAATCCGGAAGGATAAGCATCTCCGAGGCCTTAACTGATTTCTCATTATTATTTCTACACTAATTCTGTACTTCTTTCTTTGTTATTTTTTTATGCGCTTACAACAACAACTTCCTTTTCAATTTGCCTGACTAAGTCTAGCAAGATAACTATTGCTTGCTCAATCTAGTAATCCTCGTGGGATCGACCCTCACTCACCTGAGGTATTACTTGGACGACCCGGTGCACTTGCCGTTTCAGTTGTGCAAGTTCAATTTTTGCGCACCAAGTTTTTGGCGCCGTTGCCGGAAATTGTTTGTGATTGACAAACTACCGATTGTCTTGTTGCTTAGATCAGGTATTTTTATCAGTTTTTGATTATGTATTCCCCTTTGAGTTTCTAATTTAAGGTTTTACTTATTTCTATATTTTCGAAAATTCTTCTTATTTTCTCTTATTTGATTTCAAGATTTTTAAGTTTGGTGTCCTTTTAGTGTTTTTCTCTTTTATTTTTCGAAAAACTTTAAAAAAAAATCTTCTCTTGAATTTTCGAAAACTTTTGCATCCGCATCTTAGTCTCATTCAATTTCAAATTCTAAAAGTTTGGTGTTATCTTTTTCCTTCTTTTTGAATTTCATAAAATTTTTAAAACCCTTTCCTTTAAATTTTCAAAAATTACTTAATCCTTATCTTATCTTGATTCAAAATTTTTATGTATGGTATTCCATTAGTGAACATTTTGTTTAATTCAATTTTCTTTAATCATATCTTTTTTATCTTTCTTGATCTTTAATCTTTTTCTTTTCTTTAAAAGTTTCAAACTTTGTTATCTTATCGATATTTTAAAATTCAAATTTTAAAGTTTAGAGTTTCTTTAGCTTTTCTTTCTTTAATTTTGAAATTCAAAATCTTTATTTGACCTTTTCCCTCTTAATTTTCAAAAAATAATTTAAAAACCAAATCTTCTATCTTTATTTTCAAATCTTTTTTTAATTAATTGTTTGCCGTATCTTATTTTAATTTTTTAGTTTGGTGTTTCTTTAGCCTTTCTTTCAAATTTGAATTTCAAAACCTTTATTTGACTTTTTCTTTCTAATTTTTTTTTTTTAATTTTTGTTATCTTATCTTATTTTCATTTGAATTCAAATTTTAAAGTTTGGTATTCCTTTAGTGTTTTCTCTTCCCGTTTTAATTTTGAAAATTTTTAAACTTCCTTCTTTTTAATTTTTTTTAAGAAATTTTTTCGAAATTTTTAAGTTATCTTTTTTCTATTTTCGAATTAGTATTTTATTTTTATTCATTTATTTTCAAAATTTAAAAAAATTAAAAAAATTTAGGAGTAATTCTTGCATTCTCATTTCGAACTTTCTTGTAAATTGCTTACTTTACCTTACTCTATTTCTTTTTGGGTATCTCATTGGGAGTTTTCTAGACTTTGACATAGAAACTCCCACTTTTCTTTGTCTCTTGTTGGTTTAGGAACACCAAAATCACCATGAATCCAATTGGGAGTGCACAACCCAAACAAACTTTGGGATCCCATACAGCTCCCACTCCTAACTTCTATGGAAGGAGTATTAGTGTACCTCCTATTGACATAGATGACTTTAAGGTCAACATAGACCTGATCATGCTAATGCAGCAAAATTTTCAGTTTTATGGACACCCACAGGAAGACCCCAATAAATTCATCTCCGACTTCCTGTAGTTTTGTGACATTGTGGAAATCGATGGAATGGACCCTGAAGTCCACAGGCTAATACTCTTCCCATTTGCTGTGAGGGATCAAGCAAAGCTATGGTGGAATGCTAAACCCAGAGGAAGTTTGAACACTTGGGAAAAGCTTGTTAACATATTCCTGAACAAGTTCTCTCCCTCGCAGAGATTAACTAAGCTAATGATAGACGTTCAGACTTTCAGGCACGAAGAGAGCGAGTCCCTCTATGATGCTTGGGAGAGGTACAAGCTGAGGCTCAGGAGATGCCCCCCTCCCCTCCCCCCCCCCCCCCCCGATGTGCTCTTAGGTTGGGTCAAGATAGACATCTTCTATGAAGGTATCTCTAAAATGGCTAAGAGGTCACTGGATCACTCTGCAGGTAGTTCTCTGCACATGCAGAAGACGCCTGAGGAGGCGCAAGAGCTCATTGAGATGGATGCAATTTACCAGTACATATACTCATCTGAGGGGAATCCAGTTAGGATAGAAGCTCAAGATGTGGATACTGTAGCTACAATCCTTGCTCAGAACAAACTTATGTTGCAACAAATGAGTATTCGCACCCAACAATTGAGTAGCATACAGAGTCCAATTGCTGAGGTTCATAGTGCTCCTCCAGATACCCCTTGTGATATGAGTAGTAACTTCCCTCAAGGAGAAACTCACAACTATGGCCAGTGGACACCTGAGTAGGTTAATTACATGAGAAATTCCTCCAGAAATCCCTACGATGCCCTTTATTCTTAGACTTTCAATCAAGGGTGGAGGAATCACTCAGGCAGAGCTGAAGTTGAATGCCCAAGAGGGGGCAAAACTGAAGTTGAATACCTAGGAGGGGGTAGAGTGGAAGTAGAACGCCCAAGAGGGAGTAGGGTGGACGTTGAATGCCCAAAGAAAGGGATAATAGACATCAGTTCAATAGCCATTCCTCCCATGCACACTTTTCCAGTTACTTTGGACACTCATCCGGCACTATCCAAGGCCCCAGAGTACAAAGCCAAATTGCCATACCCTCAGCGACTTCAGAGACCCCTCACTCTTCCCAGTGACACAATACCTACCCCAAGAGAAGAGTGCAAGGCCATAGTTGCTGAAGGATCAGAGCAAACAGAAACACCAGAAGAGGCTAAGAGCATTAAAGTGCATCATCAGAAGTCACAAGAGGAGATTGAGGGTGAGCAATTCATTTAGTTCTTGTACAATATCCCTCTTAATGAGTTGTTTAAGGAGGTGCATCCTTATAGGGCCTTTATAGAAAGCCTGATACTCTCTGGGAAGGAGACCTTGAAAGAAGATGGAACTGTGGTCTTCACCAAGGAGGCCGAATCTAAGGAGGTGTGTGTTGCTGAGGAATTAAAGGAAGAAAAGGCTCAAGAAGAAAGGCCATTACTACACGCCCCATTGGGGGCACAGGAGCCTGAAATACTACACCCTCAAAAGCCCGAAAAAGAAATCAAGGATGAGAACCACTCATAGTGCTTGGAAGTCTCTAAGAAACTGCAAATCAATAATCCTGTTGCTGAGGTTTTGGAGCAGAGGCCTCTCTCTGCTGCACTCATAAAGAGCTTACCCCCTGAAAAGAAGGCCTTAAAGGGAGATGAAATAGAGGTACTGACCGAGGAGTACAGTGCACTAATTCAGAATAAGCTACCAAGGAAGATGTCAAACCTAGGGAGCTTTCATATTCTATGTACTATTGGAAAGATCACTTTTGACAAAGCCTTGTGTGATCTTGGCCTAAGTATAACTCTGATGCCTCTATTTGTAATGAAGAAGCTGGGAATCCAAGAAGCACAGGCAATAAGGATAACCCTACAAATAGCTGACAAGTCCCTCAAAAAGGCATACGGGCTAGAGGAGAATGTACTGGACAAGGTTGGAGAGCTATTCCTCCCGAAAGCCTCTGTGATACTTGACAAGGAGGAAGAAACAGATGAATCCATCATCCCGAAAAGACCGTTCCTAGCCACCAATGGAGGAACTCGGATAGATGTTGAGAGAGGCAAAGTGGCACGGAGGTTACATGAGGACTACATGGTTTTTAAGGTTTTTAAACCTCCACTGCCCCCTGACAAGGGAGGTACTTGCATACAGCATTCAGTATCTAAGTTTGGTGTTGGGTGTACACTATCCACCAAGGAGGAAGGTCCCAAGAGAAAGATGCCTAGGGGCTAGAGAAACAACAAGATCCCTACTGAAGGCTTCTCACCAGGGATGAGGGTGATAGTCACTGCAAGCCCAATTATGTCTCATACTATAAACAAGATCCTGTCTCGTGAGCATATTTAATTAATCTATGAGAGCACAGGAAAGAAGCTCCCAGTAAGGGGTGAGGATTTTAGCCTCTATAACTATCGTCCTCCTTAAAAAAACTGACCGTCAAGCTAGTGACGGTAAAGAAGCGCTTGTTGGGATTGGCAACTCAACTATAAGTATATTCTAGTTTAATTCTATTTTGATTTCAGTTTTCTTTAGTTTGAGTCTCTTTTAGTAAATTTTTATTTGTCATTGATTTTCATAGTTTTCCTAGCTTTTCTAACGTTTGTGATCATGTGTAGTACTTAGAACAGAAATAGGAACACGTAGGAGAGAAACAGAATACCCTGGAGGGTGCCCCTTACTGGCGTTCAACGCCAGAAGAAGGAAGAGAGCATGATTTCAGTTTTCTTTAGTTTGAGTCTCTTTTAGTAAATTTTTATTTGTCATTGATTTTCATAGTTTTCCTAGCTTTTCTAACATTTGTGATCATGTGTAGCACTTAGAATAGAAACAGGAACGCGTATAAGAGAAACAGAATACCCTGGAGGGTGCCCCTTACTGGCGTTCAACGTTAGAAGAAGGAAGAGAGCATGTGCGTTCAATGCCCATAAGGGCAGTAGTCTTGGCGTTTAAACGCTAACAAGGGACCAAAGTTTCTTTGCTTAGGGACAAGCAAACTTTTTAAGTTTGGTGTTGCAGAGCAAGCTCTGGGTTTATATTATCATCAATGGCACCAAAAAGAGGTGAATCATTTTTCACGGAGTAGCAGCAGCCGCCGTCACTGAGATGGTTGAGTTTCATTCTTCCTTTGTTTATTTTATCTCTGTTTTCTTTGTACTTCATTATCTGTTTTCTACTCTAGTGCATGATCACATTCGGTATTTCGTTCCTTTCTAGCATTATTTTATTTTCTTTGTTTTGTTATAAGCTATCTTATGTATCCCTCATCAAGCTTAAAAGAAAAGTTTATTGAAAAAGAAGCAGTAAAGATGCATAAGGTTTCGAGTATATCATAAGTTGTTCTAATTATTTAAGATGTGGTGTCCTTATCATTATTTTCTGAATGTATGAATTAATTGTGCATAGTTGATATTGGAGTTGAGCATATTGGCTCTTGAAGAACAGAGAATTTAGAGAAGTATTATTGATTCTCTTAAAAATAAAAAAAATATTGATTCTTGAAGCAAAAGAAACAGCAAAAATGAAAAATAATAAAAAAAGAAAAGAAAAAATCAAAGAAAAAGGGTCTAAGGCTTTGAGCATCAATGGTTAGGAGGGTCAAAATTGGCCTAAAAAGCTCAAATGAGTTGCTATCCCTAACTATATGCTTGTGGTGTGAAGGTGTCAAGAAATTCTTGAGACTGAGCATTTAAAGTCGTGATCCAAAGCTAAAGAGTATGCTTAAGAACTCTGAGCACCACTGTCTGGGAATTTAAGCAAAGCTAAATTCGAATCTAAAGGGTTCCCCCAGTGAAGTGCTTGTGGTGTTTATGTATCCGTTGGTAATACTTGAAAACAAAATGCTTAGAGTCACAATTAGGCTCAAAGGTGCAAAGCACCAAAAGAAGTTGTGTTCAAGAATCAAGAAAAACTAAAAGAAGAGAATCAATAATATCATCCGGATTCTAGTTCCGAAGGATGCCAATATTTCTAAGCTTCAAAGAAAAGTGAGATGCCAAAATTATTCAGAAATAAAGAGCCAATAGCCCCATTCAGTAATTGGGAATGAGCTTCATTGACAACTCTAAAACCTGATGTATTCTTCTCTTCTAATTAGTCGTATCTTGTTTTTTGGTTGCTTGAGGACAAGCAACAGTTTAAGTTTGGTGTTCTGATAAGTGGACTTCTTATACGCTTTTTCATAGCATTTTCAAAGTGTTTTTAAGTAGATTTTAGTAAGTTTTAGTATGTTTTAGTGCAAAAATCACCTTTTGGATGCTACTTTCAGTTTCTATATTTTTCTTATGATTTCAGGTGATTTTTGGGTGAAATTGGCAAATTTTGGTAAAGCCTTGTTCAGAGACAAAGAAAGGATAGCAGATGCTGTCAAATCCTAACCTTCGTACATTCCAACAAGCATATCTTAAGATACGGAGGTCTAATTTATGCGGTCTTAATGGCGTTGAAAAGCTAACTTCCAGGGCTTTCCATCAATATATAATAGTCTATGCTTTTCTTTTGAAATCACTTCCCAAAATGAGCATTGAACGCCCACATCTAGAGTTCAACGCCCAAGAAGGACCAACCTCCCAAGTTGAATGCCCAAAACTGGCGTTCAATGCCAGCCAGGGAGTAAAAGGCGGTGAGCTCACCCCCTAATGGGTGTTCAACGCCCATTTCTCAAGTTGGACGCCAAGCCTTCAGCCCAAACACTCACCAAGTGGGACCAAAGTGGATTTTCGCACTCTTTAGTCTATTTTTTCCTTTTTGTAATTTTTAATTAAACTTAATATCTTTTTAGGTCCAAAATAGTATATATAGGAGAAGGTCACCCATGTTTAGGATCTTCTTCCGCATTATCACACGTTACTTTTCTTTTTTGTAAAGTATGAGCAATTAAACCTCCTAAGTTAAGGATGGGAGCTCTGCTTATTCCCATGGATTAATATTATTACTTCTCTATTTCAATATATGTTTAATTTTGTTCTATGATGTATTATCGTTCTTCATCTTAATGAATCTGGGGTGGAACGAAAGTATGATCCCTTATTCTACATGAGTTCTTGCCAGTCCCTGACCGGATAGTATTGAGCTATAGCTTGAGAATACATCACCTAAATCAACAAGTTATCTAGGCTAATTGAGATATGTGACATATAATCTCGTTAGTTATGGATAATTGAGATTTCTGTGGCGCTAAGGCTAGAATACTGAGCTTCATTCTCCGATCCCAAAGATCTGACATTGTCTGTGGCATTTTAAGTAGGATCAATAGAGATTGAATTACGTGAGCTTCATCCTCGTTCACATTAAATGACCACTGACACCGGCGTTTGATCTGGATTAGAGAAGATTAATTGACCACAAGCCCTGGCCTTAATCACTTACAGCCTTGTCATAGAATGAATCATTCATTGTTAAAGTAGTTGGTAAGAAGTACTAATCCTGAAGGATAAGCATCTCTGAGGCCTTAACTGATTTCTCATTATTGTTTTTACACTAATTCCGTACTTCTTTCTTTGTTATTTTGTTTTATGCGCTTACAACAACAACTTCCTTTTCTATTCACCTGACTAAGTCCAGCAAGATAACTATTGCTTGATCAATCCAGCAATCCTCGTGGGATCGACCCTCACTCACCTGAGATATTACTTGGACGACCCAGTGCATTTGCCGGTTCAGTTGTACGAGTTCAATTTTTGCGCACCACCTTGTACGTTGACCATTCATCCTAATATACTCTGCTTCTTCTCCTTCTCCGTCCTCCATTAAGGGTTCCGTCCCAGCGTAAACCCTCATGTGGGAGATTATTAATCCCTGAAAGGGAACAAAAAGTGAATGAAAATTAGCAACTACAATGAACCAAACTCTGTTTATGTTCTGAATATACCATGATAAACATTCAATCAGCAAGAGAAACACTTTGTGCATGCAAAAGAACCCAAGTGAACACATAATAATCAGGTGAATCAAAATCGGCAACTCCACTGAACCGAACACCAATCATGATTTGAATAAAAAGTGATAAACATTCAATCAAGAATGGAAACATTTTTACATGCAAAAGAACTTAAGTGAATAATTTACAGCAAAATATGTATGATTTAAATAACTTACAACAAATTTGTTCAGTTTGATTCTCAAATCAGGTATTTCATCTTTCTTCTTGTTCACCGGGTCAAGCACATAGAAAGCCTTTTTCTGGACATCGGCAATCCACAACCACCAGTGCCCTCCATTGCAAATTGGCACAAACAGTTGAAGTTTGGAAAAATGATAGAATATTTCAGTCAAAACGATAGCAAACGAGAGAATTATCAAAGAATTTTTAGAAATCACAACTTACAAATGGATGCGATGCGAGTTTTCTTTTGTCAAGAAAACAGCGTTAGTGGGCATATCGGTCGACATCCATCCAGTAGGCCTTGTTGGTCTTTGGATCAATGAATTTCTCGCCATGGTTTCCCAACATAAACATCTGCAAAACGAACCTCAGTTAAATTACAAATAATCCAAATTATTTATCAGCAAGAAAAACATTTCTACATGCAAATGGAATTAACTGAAAATACTAACAACCAAGTGAATCAAAATGACCAATTCCACTAAACCAAACACCATTCATGTGTTGAATAAAATGTGATAAACATTCAATCATCAAGAAAAATATTTTTTCATGCAAAAGGACTCAACTGAACACTTGACAATTAAATGAATCAACATGACCAACTCCACTGAACAGAACTCAATTCATGTTTTGAATAAAACGTGATAAATATTCAATCAGCAGGGAATTAAAAATTTGGCTTACCACAATATCCGTTGGCACACAGTATATTTGTTCCTGAAACCAGCGACCTTTTATGTCATTGAGAATCATGCAATGTGCATTGACCACCTACAGGAAGAAAATTTATCAGATATACGGTTTAAGAGTCTTTAGAAAAATTATTAATGTTAACGCAATAGGCAAAGATTTTACCGTGCTTTCCACTTGTTGTTCGGGCATTAGAGACATGAAATGATGTCTAAACCCCTCGAAATTCGCTTCATGGTTCAAGACTAATATGGGGTCATATTCGTTGGTACTATCTTTAGTTTGTTTTAGATGTGTCATCCAATGATAACACTTCTCCATCAACTCCTCCGTGATTTCTTTCTCTTTCTCCGGAGTTTTGTACCCTTTAGCGGCTGTGAAGCTCGGCTCGGCACTTGTTGCATCATCAAATTTCAATGCTGCCGCCACCCCAGCATCTATCACCGTGTCCGCCAATATTTCAAGTTGACTCACTGTTGGTTGAGAGGGGGGACTTGGTTGAGATGATGGGGACTTATCCCAAGGCTGAAGGAAAATGCACCCCAATCATTTTCCCATTGCCTAATGCGAGCAGCACTGCAAGACGATAGAGGAATGTTTTAAGCAATAATGAAATAGCATTATGATATAACACGAAAGCTAATAAAAATGATATTAATTAAAACTTACACATTTAATGGAGGTTCTGGCTCTGTCTTCCTCGGGGAAGATTCTTCGCCGGCCTGCTTTTTGGGTTCCGGAGGGCAGCTATAACAAACAGAAAATAATTGATTTATGGATTCTGATGAACTATAAATAGAGCATGTAATGAACCGAAATTTTCCAAATCTAAACAAGCAGTAAAACTTACCCATCAATGTGTGCTTCTTTTTTCGATTACCCTGCCACCAGATGTTCTTGGCATGGTTGCTATTGCGGTTCTGGAGGGTTACTGTATTAAACAAAAAATAGTTCAATAATGACCCCAAATTATTATCCTATACCATTAAATCAAATAGAAATAATTTTATGTGCAACTTACTCATTAACAAAAGCTTTTGTTTCACTTTCAGAAGGGACATAGGTAAAAAGTCATCTTTTATTAGCTCTTCCTTAAGAGAACTAGGAAGAGACAGCGCAATAGGAGCTCTAAGAAATGTTAACAAAGAAGAAGTTAATGTTGAATAATTAGAATAAGTACTGAGAAACCAAAATCTGCAAATTAAAAAACTCACATATCCAGAGTTTCTTGTTGAAACGCAATGATTTGGAGGTCAGGTTCAGGTGTAGCGCTACTGACAATTAAACAAAAATTTGGTCAATACTTCACTCAAAACACCGACAAGCACAAGCATGTATATTTTAATCAAGTGAATCGAAATGACCTACCCCACTGAACCGAACACCATTTATGCTTTGAATAAAACGTGATAAACATTCAATCAACAAGAAAAACATTTTTGCATGCAAAAGAACTCTAATGAACACTTAACAATCAAGTGAATCAAAATGATCAAACTCCACTGAACCAAACTACAGTCATGTTTTGAATAAACAAAAATTAACCAAAAATTATTACCTAAATCTAAAAGACCAACATAAATATTTCAACTTACACAGGTGGAGTTTGGGATCTCTGTTTTTGATGGACTTTCTTTCTTCTAAAAATTTTTGCTGGGGTTTTCGGGGTATTTTTCCTAATAAAAAAGATACCAAATTAAAATCATCAACCAAGATTAAAAGCAGAGGATTAAAAACACATCTAATTCATTTTTCAAGTCCAATAAATCACACTTAAACCCAGAATGAACCAAATTTACCTGGCATTTGCCGGTGCATTTACAGATGGTGTGGAGCTCGTCTGAGTTTGTAAAGGCTTGCTGTCCAAATTTATAGTCGGCAGTCTAAATAAAAAAATCAATATTATTCAGTAAATCCAATTACAAGAGGTTTTAGCAAAAGTTAGCAAACAAAGAAAAAGAACTCGATATAAGAAACTGAATCCTACGTTTCAGAGAAATCATTTTGGGCCTCTGGTGAGTCAAAGTAATCCGGAGCAACATTTGTATTTCTAGCTCCATCATTTTGTCTCTTTGATCTCTTTTCTTTTAATAGCTGCAATGCTTGTCTTCTTCTTTCGGCAGCACTGTCCTTTACTTGTTCACTTATGAAAATTTATAAAATAAGTATCAAGGAACCTAAAATGAAAGCATCAATAATCAAAAATATGATTCCAGAAACTTACTCCTTTTCAAATTCAGTTTTACTCTCTGAATCTGTCAGAACAATCTTGCTTGATTTGGTTTTTTTTAGCCACCCTCTCCAGTTGTTTTCTTTTCACTATGGGTGTTTTTTCGATTTCTTTTTCTCTACAACACACACAAACACATCGAATTTATACCGAAGACAAATATCATAGCTGTAATTTACTTAACAAGCACACACAAACAATTTTCAACAAATAGAAGCAAAACCAAACCAGATGAACATCATACAATCACAGCAATGAACTTAAAATAATCAATTTTCGAACTTACTGGTTTTTAGATTCACTTGTGTTCTCGGAATCTGTCGGAACAAGCTTCTTTTTTTGCTTTGTTTTTCAACCACCTTCTGTGGTTGTTTTCTTTTTTTATTGCTATTTTTTCAATTTCTTCTTCTTCTCTGCGATACATAAGAACCAGCGCATAAGAAAAATTTTAAACAACTAGCAATGAACATTAGACAAAAATAGCAATGAACCAAAAATAAGCATTTCCAAAACTTACTGGTTTTTGGATTTAGTTGGGCTTTCGAATCCGTCAAACTGCTCTGGTTTTGAGATTCACTTGTTGTTTCCGAATCCATCAGAATATTTTTTTGTTTTTTCACTAGCCTCTGTTGTCTTGTTCTTTTGGCCGGCGGTGTTTTCTCGGATTCAGATTCGGATTCAGAAAAAGTGTCTTCTTCCGAAGAAGAATCCAAAATAAGAATTTTCCTTTCTTCTTTCTTCCTCTTTTCCTTCTCTTTCCCCTTTAGAAAAACTATTTTCTTTTGCACATTATTTCCTTTTGTTTTTTCTTCCTTTAATTGTGTTCTATACAGAAGTCCCTAAAGACAAGGTTATTTAGTTAACAGAGTATTTTAGAAGCATCTGAAACAAAATTTTAGGGGAAATTTTTGTTTAATTTACCATTGTATCCGTTGCTTTCTTAGGAATCTGGTCGAGCATCATCTCCCGTGTCCAATGGGCCACCCATGGTGGCCCGGGAGTCTCAAGTGCATCCAAGCGAGGGAACTTGGATTTATGGAAATAAATCAGTATCAAAACAAAAATGCAGCCGTCAACGGACTGTTTCTTTCCCATTCTTTTATTTTTGATTCCCTTCCTCAAGAAGCTGAGCACATGATTTGCCCAATCCCACTATCGAATGTTGTCCACACGAAGGGCAGGCAGCTTATGGATCAGGGAGGCCATGCTGACTATCGTCGGCAGCAAAATGCACTTCTGGACGAAGACGACAAAAGTCCTCCAGAATTTCTACCGGTTCTCCTCCCCTTCAACACTCATATCGAGGATAGACTTTGTCAAAGACGCCAACGTAACACATTTGAAGCTGTCAATTATTGCCTTATCTGCCTCATTCAGGCTGCCACACTCAACTTTTTCAGGAAAACGATTCCCTACAATATTTTAACTAGTCAAATAGGCTCGGATTTATTTTCTGTACACAAATGAACCGAAAATAAAGCAAGCAATGAATCAAATAAGCGCAAGGTGGAAAGTGTATTACCGCCGTGATTTATGCCGAGCGCAGCTGCTACCTTGCTAGGTGTTATGTATATTTCCCCATGGAGAGTTTTCAGGTATCCATTATAGTCATCATAGCAGTCAACCAATTCTCTCAAGAGACTGTGAAAGACGTTCATTTCTGGGACATGTGCCAGTGCACCGAAGCCCATTTCTTCAACAATATCTTTCTTTTCCTGGCTCATTGCCTTGAACACCCTCGCTATTGCCTTTGTCTGGCATCTGAGATCGTGAGTTTTCTGCAAGGTTTCAAAACAGTATGTCACGATATATTTATATTATAAAATAGAGTTTATTTGAATGAAAGGCGATAAATATATTTAATGTGTACATATGCTTACGTTATAGCGCGGCTTCTGCTTTCTTGTCACCATTATCTTTTTCATTTTTGCTGTAAGAACAAAACAATTTGGTCAATACTTCAACAAGCACAAGCATGCATATTTTAATCAAGTGAATCAAAATGACCTATTCCACTGAATCGAACTCCATTCATGATTGAATAAAACATGATAAACATTCAATCAGCAAGAAAAATATTTCTGCATGCAAAAGAACTCAACTGAACACACTAACAATCAAGTGAATCAAAATTACCAACTCTATTGAATTGAACTCCATTCATGTTTTGAATAAAATGTGATAAACATTCAATGATCAAGAAAAATATTTGTGCATGCAAAAGGACTCAATTGAACATTTAACAATCAAATTAATCAAAAATGACCAACTTCACTTAATAGAACTCCATTCATGTTTGAATAAAACGTGTTAAAGATTCAATCAGCAAGAAAAGCATCTCTGCATGCAAAAGAACTCAATTGAACACACTAACAATCAAGTGAATCAAAATGACCAACTCCATTGAACTGAACTCCATTCATGTTTTGAATAAAATGTGATAAACATTCAATAATCAAGAAAAATATTTGTGCATGCAAAAGGACTCAATTGAACATTTAACAATCAAATGAATCAAAATGACCAATTTCACTTAATAAAACTCCATTCATGTTTTGAATAAAACATTTTAAAGATTCAATCAGCAAGAAAAGTATTTCTGCATGCAAAAGAACTCAACTAAACACTAACAATCAAGTCAATCAAAATGACCAAATCCACTGAACAGAAAGAAAACAAGAACACATTTCTATTTCTATGCCCTAGTTACGTATAAAAATGGAATCAGAATAAGTCAATATACTAAATAAAGCAACTCAATCCAATAAACCTAAAATGCAACTAGGAAAAACGCAAGATTGCGAGATTTTAAATGAACAGTAGTTTTTCTTATACCTTTCGCAGTCTCTGTTCTTGTTTTTGTTCGTTTTTTCTTCTTTCTTTCAAAATCTTCTCGCGATTCTTCAGTAAAACCAGTTTTCGCAGAGAACACGAGTGAAGTTTGAGAGATTTTGACAGAGATTCGAACTTCTCTAGTAGCAGTTTCAATGTTGAAGAAGGAACGTTGTTTCATATTCAAGGCGCAAATGAATATGTTATCATTTCGGGGGTTTGGACGCGTGTAATACACGCTGATTTAATAGGATTGGATTTTTTTGATATTGGGCCAGCTTGGATGGACTTGAATGAAAAATTATATGGATGTGTAGCATGACTGAATTTTTAAATAAAAGGTGTTGAGGTAGATAAAGCATCTGAAGTGACATGGTTAGAGGAGACTCAACCGCCAGAGAACTTGATGGTTAAGAGAGGGCAGTACATATGCCTTACTATAAGAAAACGTTGACGGCGGAGATAAATATAACTAGTTTGTAAAAAAAAATTTTTTTTTTGTGTTTTTTTTTTTGCACTGCTATGTGTTTGATTTTAATAGAGCTTGTAATCATTTGCACTATTATTTGAACTCGAGATTTATTTTGTATTTGAATATTAATTTTTTAATGTATAAAATAATTATAGCAAAAATTATATATGTCACTAATTACTGTTTGATTTGTCTTGTAATAAAAACTGCATAATGTATTTATAGGTTTGGTAATAAAAAAGGACTGAAAATTTATATTGTGCAGCGATGAAGGTAAAGTCAGAAAAAGAATTTTTTTTTTAATTTGATAAGGTTATTGCCACGCTTTTAAAGCGTTGCCGTATCTCTTGCTATGGCCACGCTTTAATATCTCCCACATATGGCCACGCTTTTAAGTGTGGCAATATGTAAAAAGCGTGGCGAAAAAAAGCATGGCGATAGGTCACCAAAAGCGTGGCGATAGAACAGCTGCCATGCTAGCAGATGTGACCCTTTCAAAAGCGTGGTGGTAGCTCAAAAAGCGTGGTGAAATGCTATCGTCACGCTTTAAAAACGTGGCAATAGAAGTATTTTCTTGTAGTGTCGGAATGCAAAGATAGAGTCCCTGAGGCAAGAGCTCAACAAGAGATGGAATAGATACAACACATGCTATAGCATATGGGGATCTGCTATGCGTGCGTGCGGGTGGCAGTGGTACTAGAGGGAGCTCCTCATCATCTACACTTACACTAGTTTAGACATTGGCACCCATAGCACCGTGGAATCTAGATCAGTAAGACCATCAGGAGGAAAAGGAGGAGGACAACGACAACAATTATGAAGACCCGTAAACTTTAGAATTTTCTTTTGTATAGTTTGACATTACTCTCCTTTATTTGCTTGATGAGATTACTTTATTTTGTTTTTGACGTTTGTTATTTCGTATTTTGCATTGTAGTTTTCTATCTTAATGAAATATATTTAGTTTTCATTAATTTTTAATTTGAATGTTAATTATCATAATGTCAATCCTAATAAAGCAGGTTTTAATTATCGTTGGATTTTTCATGGAATAAATTTGATATTTCGATTTATTTTTAAAATATTATATTAAATAATATTACTGTTAGAATTTCTATTAAATGAAATTTTTTTATTGTAATTAGGGTGTCAAAAAATTAAAATGGTACCAAAATTATCGTCAATTTTTTTCGACGATAAACCCAAAACGAATTGGTCATTCTAAAAGTAATTACCGTCAAAAAATTTTTATCGTCAAAAATTTTTTATGGTAATTAGCATCAAATTATAAAAGTTCGATGATAAACTATTACTAGCAATATTTATACTGTCAAATTTATTCTGACAGTATTATTACCGTCGAATTTTTTTTTGTAGAATATGTCGATAAATCTAATAGTTTTAAACGAATTTTTTGTAGTATTTGTAAATAGAATTTATTTTATTTATATAATATATTTAATAAAAAAATATTATATATAACAATAACAATTTTATCTAATTAGACCAGATTAATTTATTTAGTTTTGACTGATTTTTATTAAATTTGACTAATTTTTATCAAATTTGATTAAATTTAATCGAATTATTTATCTAACCAATTTAAATGATGATCTGCTCAAATTAATAATCGGGCAACTGAATTTTTGATTCGATTGATCAGCTGAAATCGAGTTTGATAACTATATATAATTTTCACACTCATTGGCTAGCTTATCAACCATTATATTTGACTTTTTCCGATACTGTCAAAGTTTAGCACAATTTTATTTAATAGTAGTATATAGTTGGTCATTTATTCCTCTGTTGATATTTTCCAATTTATATATATTCGTACTTTATGTTCACAAAAGCAAATTCAACTCTAGTTCACTCTAATAAAGTGAATTTTAGATGAAGTAGAGTAATCTTGCATGATAAAATAGATTTAGCAATGTGTAGCTTCAAGGTTAGGGTACATAGTAAACTTATAACTATTCTGTATGTATATATCGAATCCATCTCTAATATAAAATATATATTAAAATATATTAAATTTATATAAATATATAATGTATACATAAAATTTTTGTAAAATTAATATTAATAAAAGTTTATAAATTATTGTTTTAATAAATATATAATAAATGTATAAAAAAATTAAAATTTATGTATTTTTTATAAAAAGTTTTTCAATGAGTAATTTTAATGTGTCTTTATAAAGTATATCTTAACTAAACATGGTAAAATATTATGATTAAACCACTAAGAGAGCGAGAAGGATATTTTTCTTCCAAGTTTGAATAATTCAAAAACAATCCTCTATATACCATTTTTTTTTATTGATTTATGACTATTTTCGTCATGAAATATAAAAATATATAGTATAATTCATGGTAACCATACTTTCCCAAAATAAAAGTAAGGACACGGTAATTCCATAAATGAAAGTGTGATGAAAGAGATGATAATAAATGGGAAACAAAATAAAGGGTATAATTGCCTAATTGCAAATTTAGATATTCTTTTTTTAAAAATTTATATTTATTAGGTACAGTTAATAATTTGAAATTTTTTAATAAATAAATTTAATATTTACAGATATTGACACAGGTTTAAAAAATTATAATTTTTTTTACTTGTATTACATATCTTGTCTTCATAAAAATAAATATAAATAACAATGTATCACATTTTCACTCTAGATAGACGAGATATATATAGAATGTAAGCAACATATTTTCTCTGCAATTAGGATAGGTTTTTAAATATCAATTGGTCCTATTTCGTGTATAATAAAAACGAAATACATTTAAATTTATCTCGTATGTACTTAGAATAAGATACATGTTTAAATATAGGAAAAGTACGAAGAATTAATGTATGCTTTATACAATGTGTACAATGGAGTTAAATTAAAATTAGAATTAAATTAGAGATAATTAATTAATTTTGAATAGTTTTCAATTTAAAATTTGAGTCAAATCATGATTTCCATTAGTTATGGCAATTAATTAATTTTGAGTAGTTATGACAATTAATTAATTTTGAGTAGTTTCTCATTTAAAATTTGAATCAAATCATGATTCCCGTCAGAATCAAATTAGGATTATCTCCCTCTCTCAATACGATGTAAACTTTTCTCTCACTCTCTTCTTGAAGCAAAAGCCGGTATAGTGCCGCCACAGTTACCAGTCGCCGTCGGACATCGCGCCGACACTCTTCCGATTGGCGCCGTCGTCCGCACAGGCCACCGTACGTAGGGAGGATGCGTATATTGTGTGAGTCGAGCTCGCAGCACCGCAGCAACCCAGACGTCCAGCGCCTCCATCGCAGCCAGTTTGTGTCTTCTTCCTGTCGCCGGATGTTCATTTTCTCTGTGAACGTGGATGGTTATTCTTGGGTGCTTAGTTGTAGACGATGATTGCTGGCTATGATTTATACACGTTCACATTGGATGTTCGCTTTTGTATGATTTTGGATGTTCACTTTCTCAGTTTTCGCCAATGTTTATTCTTCGAGTAATTCAACAAGACCCAGGCAGCAGCGCTGGGATGATGCGAGCGCAGGGTTTGGGACTGCAACTCACGTCGGCGACATTGACAGTTGCAGGTCACGGATATTCGGCCGCGTGAGGAGTGACAGAGGTTCTTCCGGCGGGGGCGTTGGCGCGAGGACGCGGAGTGCGACAGTTCCGGTCGGCAGGAACAGAGGCTACGCGTCGCGCAGAAATAGAGCGGTAAGACGCAGGTTGCTGCGCACACGGTTGGGCGGCGGAGAAAGAGGATTTTTCTGCGAAACAAACAATGAAATTTTTTGGAGGGTAGATAATGGTGGGTGATGAAGGGTTAATGTGAAAGAATTTGAGGTAAATTGGGGGGTAAATATCACAAAAAGCAACTAGAAATTAGGGATAATGATGTTTAATTTACATTATTAATACATATTGGGTCAAACAAACAGCTCATTGTACATATTGTATAGATACCTCGTTGTCTCCCTAGCGGGACCTTAAATATATCCGTATTTGTGCACACATGATAGGAACGAGACACAAATTTTCTTCTCTATAAGGAGTTCATTCGCGCCATTCTAACCAATCTCATTTTAATTCTCTCCTCATGTTCTTTCAACATGTCTAGTATTGAGTATACTGTTATGAGTGTTTATGCAAATAGTTGTATTAGAGATACTAACAAATAGATTTTGTTTAAATCTCCCGATCCTTTCAAACTCTTAGGCCGGGTTGATACCCTTGAGATTATGAAGAATCTAATATTGATGAAGATGAGGCTTTTATAGTCAGATGAGGGAGGCTAGGATGATTGGGTACAATTTCGTAGTATTGGCAAACCAAAACTTCAAGTTCAAGTTTTTTTGGATTGTAAGCAATAAACAAGTGCTTGCGATGTTCAAGGTTCATTGGAGAATCTTAATACAACAGATCATGTGGAGCTATATATGTTGAGGTCGATGAGATTGGCGATGGTGGAGCTGCCGGCCCGTCTACATCTCCAACATTGGGGTCACCGATTGTTGCATCTAAGTTGCATTATGCTACACTAAGCGAACACATGGAGGAGGACTCTAAGTCATATGAGAAATATATTGTTGAGATTAAAGGGTCTTCCCATAGTTTTTTAAGGAGGATGAGTTTGAAATGGATATTCTATTATGACCAAAATTTTTGTTACCTACACCGCTTTTTATGTCAGACCTATCAAGTGTGTCTAGCCATTTTTACACACTGGACCTTGAGGTTATAGAAGAAGATCTATTTTACGATATTGGTGGTGTGGGAGATGATTACAACATTGACGGGCTCGTTGATTTTAAGGTAAGTCACCGATTCAAGAGCAGGAAAGATGTGCATATGGGGCTAAAGAATTATAGTATTTGGCAGGTTGTTGACTATGGGGTTGTGGAGTTTGATTATCTGAAATATTATTCTCGATGCAAGCATAGCTCAATTGGGTGTCCTTGAAGGATACGTGTCTCATTGAGACAAAATCTTGGCTATTGATAAGTAATGACTAATCACACTTTATGTTTTCAGGAATGAAGATTTTTGATATTTAGGAATAAGTTACATTTTTGTGGTTATGTTATACTTAAGGAGGATTCAAAAGTTCGGTCAACTTCATGTTTATCTAGTACCAATAATGGGCAAAATAAAATAAAATATTAACTACTTATCAAACTACTTGTAATAGATATTTTTTGTACAATAATAAAAAATAATTATTATCTATAAGCTAAGTTAAAAAAAAAACTAAAATAAAATTAAAAAAATTTAACTATACTAACCTTACGATTGAGCACTCGTGCAATGTACCAAGTTGCATTCAGTCTATTGAAGTTTAGGAGGTATACTTACGTCGTCGAAATGAACCAAGAACTCATAGATTCTTTCAAAATCTCTCCAAATCACTCCAAAGCTCTCCAAATCTCACAAAAGGACTTCAAAAATGTGCAAACTGACAAAATAAAGGGCTGTAACTCATCTCCATATGAAATCTATATATAGAGACTGTACTAAACATATCTCGTTTGCAGAGAAAACTGAAAATAAAATACTTATAAACGTTTTTCATCCTCATTACAAATAAGACACGTTAAGTGCAACTGTTTTACAAATGAGATGTGTCATTAACGCATCGGGATACGTGCATAACGATCTCGTCCTTTAATTTGTGAGAAAGAGACAAGTAAAAAAAGAAAAAAATGTAAACTTTTTATCTCACATCTATATCTATAAATTTAATATTTATTTTATTTATTTAAAAAATTTCTAATAATTTAGTTTAGATAACATGTATCTTAAAGCATATATTTTAAAATTATAAATTAAAAATTTTTTTATTAAAAATATAAGATATTTAAATTTTTAATATACTTATTTTTGTGTTTATTAAAAGAAAAATTTAAAATTTTACTAATAGTAATTTTATGATATGTTTTTAAAACACATGCATATTAATTAAACCATAATAATTTTAATGTATTTAGTATTTTTTTTTAATTAAGCTCTCTTAAAAAAAGTAAAAGTTTAACAAAGTTTCGGTGAATCATCTATAAAAAGATACTTTGTAGGCATCAAATATAAAATTACTTAATAGACAAAATTATTTTTAAAAAAATTAAAGTTTTCAAAAACAAAAGCCAAACACACCCAAAATAAAAAGTTTTTTCAATTAAAGTTTTACTTGCTAATTTCTTTAGAATAATCACTACGATAGATTTTCTAAGATGTTACTACATCATCGGTTCCATAATGTTATTCTTTTATAATTTAAGCATAATTAAGTAATATTAAGAGTTTGTTTGGGTAAGTTTTTAAGAAAAAAAAAATTTTTGAGTTTTTTTTTTTTAAATTTTATGTAAAAATAAAAGTAATTTTATATTTGGATATCTTATGTAAAAAGAGCTTTTTATTTATCAATTATGTTTGAGTATAATAATATAAAAATATTTTTTTGTTTATTTATTTCATGAAAAACATCAATTTTTTAAGAAAAAAGATCTTTTAAAAAAAGATATAAATTATAGCCATAGTTATCATAACCGAACCGGCAATCGATCCAGCCAAGTTATTGGGTCACTGGGTTACTGGTTCAACCGGTGGATCACAGGTTCGACCATTTGATCCGGTCATAATTAGATAATTATATAAAATTTATTTTTTATTAACTTATTTTCTAATTCATTAATTAATTAGTATTTATTACATTATTCAAGTATATATTAAAAAATATTAATATTAATAGATGTCATATAATTATTAATAACAAAAATATGTCATGATTAATAAAAAAATTTTGTTTATCTTTTTTTAATTTATACACATTTAACAAAGTATAATTTTTATTTTAATAATGATATATAATTAAAAATTAATTAATTTAAGAAAGAATAAATAAAAAATAAAAAATAAATTAAATTAATATGAATACTATTTATTAGAATAAAAAAGATAAAAATATCTTAAATTTGCATGACTAAAAATATTAATATATAAGTTATGAATTAAGATATGTTTAATAGTTAGTAATATATTTATTAAAAGATACACTGTAATACAAAAAGTAAATTTGTCCAAGTAGTTGTACAGTAATACAAAAAGTAAATTTGTCCAAGTGGTTGCACAGTAATACAAAAAACTTGGGGTCCGGTTCATCGATTTTTTAGTCGAATCCGATCCGAATTTGATAATTATGATTACAGCTTTTCAAAAAAATATATTTTTTTATTTTTTTAGTACTTTTATTTTTATTACTAAAAATTTGTTAAACTCGCTAAAAAATAAAAAAATTTCATTAAAAAAATTATTTTTTATCAAAATAATAACAGCACAAACAAACACTAAAAAAAATAACCAAGTGTCACTTTTTTTTTACATTATTGAGATAAATTATTAATTTTAACTTCGCTAATATAAATTATTTTGTTTTGGGAGACGTTAATGAATGATTGTCCACGCATAACACCTCACTCTGATGCAATCAACGATCGATATCTTTTTCTTTTCACTTTTTGCCATCGAAAGAAAAATCAAGAAGAAGGGAAACCCAAAAAAGAAGAAACAAATCGATTAATCTGGTATAAAATATTATAAACATTAAATCTAACCATTTATTTTTATCACCGTGAATCCATACTGTGGATACGCTTCATGCTAATCCCTATATTAAAAGAATGTCTAGCATCTATATATTCATTAAGATTTGGTTACTAAAATTTTTTGAAAAAATAATAAACTCTTCACTTGTGCATCATATTTTTTTAAAATTTAAATTAGTGTAAAATTTTTAATTTTTTATTCACAGTTTATTTTTTTATTTCTTTTCACTTCTTTCTCCTTTTTGGCAATACCACCCGTAATAATAACACTACAATTTTATGTTTGTTGCCAACAATTACTACCATTATTGGTGATACCCTAAACTTTAAAATTTAAACTTTTTAAAAAGATTAAAAATAATTTTAGTACTAATAATATAAAAATTACTTCCTATATATTTTCTATATTGATATATAATTTATTAGATGTGTTTAAATTCAAACCAATTTAAATAAAATTACTCATCCAATAAAATATAAACCCAAAACCGATTAATTAAACTCATATTAATTTTGATTAGATTATAAGATTTCATTTTTAGCCAATTACATAGATTGAATCGGATTTAAGATTCACTTTTTAAATCAAACAAATTCAATTCAAAACGAAAATATGGTATAATATCATTAATTTATTATTAAATTTAAATTTTATATATAATATGTTTAATTTATTATACATTTTTATCTTATTATTATTATTATTATTATTATTATTATTATTATTATTATTATTATTATTATTTATTAGAGAATATTTTGTGAATATAAAACAAGATTTATTTATTTATTTATTTATTTTATCAATATAAAATAACTTCTACTTTTTAATAATAAAATCTTAAAATTTAATTTTTTAATATTTAAATAAATTAATTCAATCCAAACTACAATAATTTAGGTTGGATTAGATTTAGACATAAAATCAAACAAATCTAATCCAAATCTTAACAAAGTATACATTTCAAAATAAATTAATATTTTTTAAAAAATAGTCCAAATTGCACTGTAAACACATCTATAATTCATATAATTCATACGTAATAAACCCTTCTTCACTTTTTCTTATTCACAAAAAAGGAAAGATATTAATTACCAAATTATTGACCGTATATCATGAGTATTTTTTTTCAAATAAATAATTTATTTATCGAAATATCTAATTTATAACGTATTTATCAATTTGCATCACATAATTTATTTCGTTTATAATGTAAACGAGATGAATTTACGTGTAAATGAGATAAGCTAAATTTTATTTTAATTTATACGTATTTCGTTTGCAAATCAGATATATTCTTCGATCCATAATTTAATCTAAAATATTTTATGTACTTTTTTTTAGTATTAATTGTTCAAATATATCATTTGTTTTAATTTTTTGATCAATCTTTTTAAGTACTAATTGCATGTTAAAAATTTAAATTTTTGATATTATTTTAATTTTTAATTTTTTTATAATAATACACATATTTCGTTTATAATATAAACAGGATAATTATAAATGTATCTTATTTCCACAATAAATAAAATATATATTTTTTTCAAATTTAAAATATCTCATTTGCAAACAAAATTCATGAGAACTTGTCTTATCTCTTTTATCATGTAATGCAAATTAGTAAATGCGCTACCAATTACATATTTTAGTAAATAAAATAATTAAATTATATCATGATGTATTGATGATTCATTCATAAATTTATCAAACAATTTTGAAAAGAAAATAAAACTATATAAGCAACACTTGATGCTGCGTTCACACAAACTCACGCATCCAATACCCCTCTCTCTCTCTCTCTCTCGTGTGGTAATTTGTGAGGCACGTTCATTAACTGACTCTTCACAAAAAAGAAGAGAAGATGGTAAGCGCTGCAATTGCTCGTAACGTCGTCGGTGTTATAGGTTCGTTCTTTCAATTTTTACATGCTTCACTCTCTCTCTCTCTTCTTCTTAATTATTCTACTCATTCATGTGAATTTGAGAATTTTCTTTGTTCCTTTACATCTCAATCATCCTTTCTTTTCAGTTCAAACGAGTGATGTTTGGATTCTATTTTTTCGTTTAGCGGTTTTCAGGATGCCAGAATGAATGATGAAATTTTCTACTTCCTTTTAACTGTTCTTCAATTCTAATTCGTAACATTTTTTTGCCTTTCTTGTTTGTCAAGTTTAATTTATATTTTCTAAGAAAAGAGGAAAAAGAAGTGTTGATCCGTTGAGAGTGATAGTGTTTGTGTGTGTATCTGATAATGTTAGCTTCTGTGTGCAGGCAACGTCATCTCTTTTGGATTGTTCTTCTCACCGGCGTAAAACTCTCTTCTTATGTTTCTTTTATTTTCTTTTGCATTTATTGCTCTCGCAAATTTCATATTAAGCGTTTGTGTTATTTTTTAAATTTGAAAATAATTTCATGTATTTGAATAATTTTCATGCTCTCATGATTGATCTGGTTTTTTTTTCTATATATATCTTTATTTATTTCAAAAGATTCACATTATATTGTGATAATTATTAATTAATTCTACCAAAGGCGGACTGAATAAGAAATAATTTGTTTCGATGAGTTTAATTTTAATGTTTTGATAATATAATTTATTTTATATAATTATTTAATTTTATCTGTTTTTTTATATAATTATTTATACAATTAATAAAAAAAATTATTATTTTTATTAATATGCCATTATAGAATTAAATATACATATAAAATTATTTTATTCTTATCCTACATCACAATTAAATTCTTGTTTTGATTTACTAAATAATGTGATTTTACGTTACTTTATACAAATATAAAGCTAGTCATTTTAATCATCGTGTTATTCTTTCCAATAAGGACTTTAAGGAGTGATTTACTTCCTGTTTTGTTTTTATATGGTTAAAAAAAGTCAATACGGATCAATACAAGTGCTGAAGTTATGCCCATAAATGATAAAAAATATTTATATATTAAAATCAATTATTAAAATTAATTGTTATATATATATATTAATTTATTTTAATATATATTTTAATATATATATTTTTAATAATTAATTTTGATCGATAATTTTAATATACATCTAATATAATTGTAAATGACATTAATCAAATAAAGAATATTATTATAAATGATGTTTTTGTGTAAATGTTTTATATGCTTTTTATTTTTGATATAAAAAATAATTTAAAAAAATAAGGGAAAATAAAAGAATTTACCTTTTACGAAAAGAAAGATGCAAAAAAAAAGTGTGAAAAAGAAAAATACCAATTCTCTTGGCTTATAATAATAATAATAATAATAATAATAATAATAATAATAATAATAATAATAATAATTGAAAGAAAAAGTGTTCAATACACGACATTTTCCTTTCCCTTTCATGCATATCTATAAGTTTGCTCACATAATTGCTTGTATTTATCATTACCAAAAACAAAGATGCTTGTATTTTTCTCTTTTTTTAATATATCCATAAGGAATGATTTACTTCCTGTTTTGTTGTTTATATGATTAAAAAAGTCAATAGAGGTCAAAACAAATGCTGAAGTTATGCCCATAAATGATATTAACGAGATAAGGAATGTTATAAGTGATGTTAATAAAAGAAAGATGTAAAAAAGTGTAAAAAAAATATCAATTCTCTTGCCTTATAATAGTAATATAATATAATTATATTTTTTATATATTAAAATTAGTTATTAAAATTATTTATTAGTATAAAATATATATTAAAATATAAAATATAATTATAAATAAATTAAAAAACACATATTTATACACAAATATATAAAATTAATATTAATAATTAATTTTAGCATATAAATAATATTTTTAAATATAATAATAATAATATTTATTGAAGGAAAAACGGTTTAATATACGACATTTTCCATTCTGTTTCATGCTTATCCATAAGTTTGCTCCCATAATATACATATTGCTCGTATTTATCATTACCAAAAACAAAGATTCTTGTATTTTCCTCTTGTTTTAATATTCGCATTATAAATGTATCTATTTCCTTTGCGTGTATAAATCAATTTGTGTTCTTATCGGTACCATGATGCTATGTTAAAATTGTGAGAGGAATGTAATTATTATTCTTAATTAACTGCATTGCGTGTGTGTAGGAGATATTTTTAAAACACGTTTTATTCTCATACTACAACTAAGCCCGTTTATAGTTAAAACTTCAAAGTGCTAAAATGTTGAAATTTGACATTTGTTTGTTTGAATGAAATATTTCAGACCAACTTTCTATAGAATTATAAAGAGGAAGTCAGTGGAGGAGTTCAAACCTGATCCTTACATAGCAACAGTGCTAAACTGTGCGTTTTGGGTGTTTTATGGGCTTCCATTTGTTCACCCTCACAGTATTCTCGTTGTTACTATCAACAGCGTTGGACTTGCCTTCGAATTTGTCTATCTTACCATATTTTACATTTATGCCACCAACAAAGGACGGGTTCGTATACTCTTTCTCTCTACCACTTAATACGTCATTAATTCATTGAAAATTAAGATTAGTCTATTTAATAAGGAATGCAATAAAGATGAATATTCATTAAATTTTTTACGTGCTAGAATATAATTTTGTAATATTTAAAAAGGTAAGTTAATAATAACATGTATACATAATCTCTTAATACGTTTTTTTTCTAGATTGAGATAGCCAATAATTAATTTATACATCACGTGTTAATAGCGTTTTTTTTCTATGAGGAGATAGAGATAAAGACTTAGACCATATTATTATTCCCTTTTTTTTTTCAAAAGCAAATCACAGATAGATATAGAAAATAAAATAAAATCTTTTGATAAGAAATAGGGAAATATATACAGCTATTATTATGAAAAGAAGAGAAAAGTATATAACAAAATTGTTCTTGATTACTGGTTTAGTATAAGAGGGATCGAGTCCAAGGGAAAAAGCCCAATTCAGCTTCTCAACAAGTCTGGGACTTTACCACCCAATTTCAGGGGCATAAAATTTAAAACAAATCAACACTAACTAATTTCAGGGTCATGCTATTCACACTACATTAGATTGTTTAATGTTTATCCGTGTTTCATGTAATTTGTAACATAAATAAAAATATAATTAATATTCTTTATTTTCCAATTTTAATTACAATTCTTATTAAGCATACGCTAAAAATGTTAAATGTTGTTATCATTATTATTTTGAAACATATGGCCATTATTTGAATATTACCTTTGAAAATATTATTTCCTTTTCCAAGAGATACTTAAATAACATTTTTTCTATCTATATATGCATTATCCTTCTTTACAAGATTAAAATAAACTACTCTTTAAACCATTTGATCAAAATACCTTTTAATATAATAATTATATATATGTAAATTAGTAATAATTATTTGCTTGATTTAAGTAACAATAATAATATAAAATATATTTATTACTATTATAATAAATTTTATTTATTTTACATGAATGATAATTAGTAATCATTTTATTACATTAATAATATATATATTAATGTTCTTTCAATAAGCAAAAAAATAACAAATTTACATATTATAATATTATTGAAATATATTTTAGTTAAACAGGCTAAATTAATTAGTAACTTATTTTTTAATCTTATAACTAGGGACAGAGGTGTATATTGTAAGTAGAAGGAAAAAAAAAAGTATTATGTAGACATCTTTTAGGATAAAAAAGTGATATTTTTTCTTATATTTTGAAGCATTATTGTGCCAAAACTTTAAGCCTATTTAATTAAGTGTTTAAGGTATGCTAGAGGAAATAGAATATAATATCATATTTTTTGTTAACAACATGGCAAAAGGTTAAAGAAATTAGGCCGCAACTATTTTAGAGAAAGCAACATATATGTCCTATCAATAAGAAAAATTAAAGAAACTTAAATACTACTAGACAAAGGGTTAAAAATATATGACAATCCAAAGGTAGAGAATGACCAAATTGAATTGAATACAGTACATTTTCCTCTCTAAACTCTTGTTAAATACCATAACTAGCATACATGAATCCACCATTTGGCAATAGTATCATGTTATTTAATATATTTACATTTATTCAGTAGTAGTTTCTATTCAATCACTCATTATATTCTCTATTGATTGTCTATATATTTTCAGAAGAAGGTAGCGATTTATCTTGTGATTGAGGCTATTTTCTTTGCCATGATTGCTCTTATAACGTTGCTAGCACTGCATGGCACTCGCAAAAGGTCGTTAGTGGTTGGTGTACTGTGTGATATATTCAATGTTATGATGTATGTCTCCCCTCTCACTATCATGGTAAGTCATCATTCAATTCATTGTATATATATTGATTGAATCCTATTCAATTCATAGTATTGCACAACCATGCATGTTGTAGGCGAAGGTTATAAAAACGAAGAGTGTGGAATTTATGCCATTCTGGCTCTCTCTCGCTAACTTCCTCAATGGCGTGTGCTGGACAACATATGCTCTCATCCACCCCTTCGATCTTTATGTCTTGGTAACTAATTAACCATATAATTTCTGAATGAATATTTGTAACAAATTAAATTAAGTGTTTCCTTTGTTGTACGTAGATAAGCAACAGTATTGGAGCAGTGTCTGGACTTGTTCAACTAATATTATATGCTTGCTACTGCTCCTGCAAGGGAGACAAAAACAATGATGAGAGTGTCTATGGCACAAAACCAGAAACTGCGGTTCAACTCTCTACTACTTCAAATGGAAGGGTTGCAGTTCAAGTTTGATGATCACAACTCCTCCAATATCAAATCCTTTTGCTTTTTTAATTTTTTTTCTGTTGTTTAATTTTCGATCAAGACAGTAGCAATTTATATTTTATTTATTGTTACATGTTTTGGGTAGTTACTGTTGATGTAACATATGGAAAATCAAATCCATCATCGTCCCTTTAATAGTTGAATAATTAAAACTAGGAATAACCAGTACTCTTTTTTTTTTTTGTCTTTTTGTCATCAATTATCAATTATTATCATCGTCGTTACAAACTTCTTTTTTTTTTCTATGTTGGGCCATTAAAGATAAATTCTCAAAAAAAGTCAAACGGTGTGTTATACGCAGTGAGTTGTAAATTTGTAATTTTTTTTGAGTGAGAAAGGGGGTTTAAAGATCCCAAACAGAACAAAAAAAATGATTAGATAAATCCTCTAAAGAGGGGAACAGCAGCTACATCAGTGACAAGAATTCTAATACACTTGAGGGATTCGGTTGGCATGGAGCTTAATCTCTTCAACAAGGGAAGAGCACAGGTGGCCCGTAGGACAGCCATGAAAGATAAATTTTAGAGCAGTCAAATCAGATTCCACGATAACAATAGATTGAGTAAGATTAGAGGCAATTTTAAAACGATGGATTATATCCCAAAGTTCAGCATACATAATTGAGTAACTTTCAAGGTTACAAAAGAAGCCTTTCACAAAGCCACTCAGATGGTTTCTAACAATTCCACCACACGCCGCATTATTTATAGACACCAAAAAAGAGCCATCAACATTTAGTTTCACAACACCTTTGTTAGGGGGAGTCCAGCATATTGGACGATCATGCTTAGCATTATAGGTGCTTAAATAAGTCATATTTCTTGTGAACTAGCTGAATTCATCACTTCGGATTCGGATTTGAGCTAGGACTAAAGGTGCAAGACTGTCTTTACCTTCAAAAATCAGCTTGTTGTGGAAGAACCAGATTAAGGAGATAGCAACATCGAAAATACATTGCTAGTTGCTGTGTGCGAAGAGGTTAGCTTTAATCCAATCATGCAGACTTGAATTAAAGAAACCTTGTTTCTACGTCGGGGGCAAAAGAAGTGCATGAAGTGCAGTTTCACTGTGATTGCTACATCATGGACAAAGGAGGGAGTTTGATAAGTGACAACGTTGTCTCTCTGCATTAGTTAGGATTGCATTATTAGAAACTAACCATAGGAAATACCTGATATGTTCGACGGATCCTCTCCAATGCCAAATAAGATCGAATGTGTCATTGAGAGGAGGCTGATTAGTACAAAGGGCTTGGTATGACAGTTTGAAGTTGAAAGAACCATCCGATGACAGGTTCCATGCCACTTGGTCCGACATTTTCCAAGGAGAAGGCAGGGAGATGGCCGCAATCTTCTTTACAACATCCTCTGAAAGCCAACCATTTAGCTTGTTCACATCCTAGTTTCCTGAAACATCAAGGAAATCTATAAGAGAGCTAGATGTATCTAAAGTAGAGTTATTTACCTGTGTAACATATTGTTCCAGCTTGCCCAAGTTAGGGACCCAATTATGCTTCCAAAAACTGATCTCAGTGCCATATCCTATCCTCCAAATATAGTTTTGCAAGATATCGGGCCATGCCTTACAAACTCCCTTCCAAATGTTAAAGCTCTTTGGTTTTCTATCCACGATAGGAATAATATTGTTCCCGGCTTTATACTTAGAACGAAGCACTCTGGCCCATAAGGAGTTTCTCTTTTCCACTAGGTCCCATCCAGCTTTCATAATAAAAACATGGTTCATCAAACTTGCAAGCCTAATGCCAAGTCCACCCACTTTTTTGGGAAGGAAGACTCTGTGCCAATCTATGAAATGAATTTTCTTTGATTGTTCTGTATCACACCAAAGAAAGCTCCTGCTTTTACGATCAATGGCATTACAAGTAGACATAGGTAATAACGCAGTTTGCATAGTATAAAGAGGAATAGAAGAAATGACAAATTTCACCAAAGTTGTTCTCCTAGCTAGCGACAAAGAAGAGGCTTTCCAAGAGTTGAGTCTGGAGCTAAGCTTGTTGATAATATCATCATAAGTGTGTTTAGATACTTTGGAATGCAAAAAAGGAACTCCTAGGTGCTTCCCAAGGTTATCCGTCGTTGCAAACTGGAGGGTTTCACTGATCTCAGTTCTGACTTGGTTACCCACATTTTTGGAAAAATAGACCCTAGTTTTCTCATTATTAACTTTTTGCCCAAAATTGTCACAGATCGCATTGAGACATCTCTTGATGGTGTCAACTTGTTGGAGATTAATTTCAACAAAAAGAATAAGATCATCCACAAAGCACAAATGAGAAAGACTAGGACCATTTCTATTCAGTTTGATAGGTTTCCATAAGCCATGGTCAACTGCAGCACTGATAAGCTATGAAAGACGCTCAATGCACAGAATGAAAATGTTTGGTGAGATAGTGTCTCCTTGACGGATGCCTCTGGATGGCTTAAATTCATCCAACTCCTACCCGTTCCACAGGACCCACATCCTAGCCGTAGAAATACAGGCCATGATAAGGTTGGTAACCTGATTAGGGAACCTAATATCTTCAAGAGGCTCTTGCACAAAACTCTACTTTATTCTATCATATGCCTTTTCTAAATCAATTTTAATAGCCATCCAACCTTTCGGTCATTTCTTAGTTCTCATGGAATGTATGACTTCCTGGTCAATAATAATATTATCCGAGCTATGCCTACCAAGAACAAAACTGCATTGCGTAGGCTTCACCAGCTTTTCCATAAGATTTCTGATACGATTCGCTAAGACTTTTGTACAACTTTATATGAGACATTACACAAACTTATCAGTCTCATCTGCTTGAGGCTAGTGACAGGTTCCACTTTAGGAATAAGGGTGATAAGAGTCTCGTTGATCTCATGAATTCTCTGAGGTTCTACGTAGATGCATTGAATAAGGTTGCAAAGATCAGTTCCAACTCTATCCCACCAATTCTGATAAAAAAACTGCTTGTAACCCATCTCTTCCAAGATCTTTGAAACTACCCATAGCAAAAACGGCCTCTTTTATCTCCTTAACAGAGATGCTTCCCCCTATTATGTTGCGGTCACCCATACTTAAACAGGGAAAAGCATTATTAAGAACAAAGGAAACAACAGGAAGAGAGTCTGTATAGAGGTCTGAGTAGAAAGAGAGAGCCATACTTTCGAGGACATTTTTATCAGTAACTAAATTACCTCCAGAGTCCTGCAAATAGTGGATTTTATTTTTCCGTCTCCTCACCATAGTTGAACCATGAAAGTATCTGGTATTCCTATCACCAAACTCAACCCATTTGCATCTTGACTTTTGGTACCAAAAAATTTCTTCTTGTGCCAACACTTCCTCGTACTCCTTCCAAAGCTGCACTTGAAGATCCTTAAGGAAAGAGTTGCTGCCCTGACTTAAGCTATTTTTGATTCCCTGAAGTCTCCGAAGAATTCTGCTTTTACGTTTCCAAATGTCACAAAAAACATTATAGTTCTAGTTCTTCAAGGAGTTCTTGAAATTTACCAGGCCTTCTGACCAAGAACTCTCCATACGCGAAGATTGATGAATCAGATTGTTGAAATCAGGATGTGAAAGCCAAGCTGCAAGAAACCTAAATGGCCTCCTCCCTCTATTCAGATCCGGACTCACAGCAAGGTTGAGACATAAAAGGGAGTGATATGACTTGAGAAAAGGAAGGTGTTTGACATGTGCCTCAAGAAAGGTAAGTTGCCAATTAAGATTACTCAGACCTCTATCCAATCTTTCCACAAGATTGCATCTCTTCCAAGTGAAAGGCCAGCCAATGAAGCCTAAGTCAATAAGGCCACAATCAAACACACATTCTTAAAAATCATTGCAAGCACCCGAATTCACTCTATACGATCCTCCTTGCCTTTCATGATCATGGAATAAGGCATTGAAGTCCCCCAAGAGGCACCAAGGGAGATTAATGTTATCAGCTAGGGATCAGATTTTGCTCCATAGTGCTCTCCTATTAACCCGTTGCGGACTCCCATAACAAGCAGAAATCAACCAAAAATCAAAGTTGTTGCAAGAGACTTTAAGATGAACTAGTTGATTATTATGTTCTAAAACACAAACATTCCAAATCCTATCATCCCAAAGACACCATATATTCCCAGAATGACCAGTAGCTTCCACCATGAAGGACCCATTCAATCTATTCTTATCCCTGATGTTCTTTCCTTTAATACCGCTCACATGAGTTTCGAGCAAAATAATGAAACTAGCAGAGTATTCTTTACACATATCCCGAATAAGAGAGTGGAAAGACTTACTCCCCGCTCCCCAAAAATTTTAACAGATAATATTCATTAAAAATAAAATTAAAAGAGGGGTCACAGAGGACCAAACTCATAGCTGGGGAAATATCCCCCTGCACCCGAATAGCATTACCCAAGGAAGAATTCCCATCTTCAGTCAAAATAGATTTCGGATTACCAACACTAGCACTCACTGCCATGTTTAAAGATGACGCCGCCCCAGTCCCTGGGTCAGGTGGCTTCGATAAAGGGGTGGGATTTTGGGTTTGAGTAAGAAAACTATTTTTTACCACATGTGCTTCAAGCAGTGATGGGTTCCTTCTAGATATCTCAAAATCCTCTCTCTGTTCACCCTAAAGATGCCACATGTGTTCTAGCATCACCATCTCCATGGCTGCCATCTCTTGTTTCTTCTCTGTGCGAGTCACCGTTTCGGGAAGATTCTCTTTAGGAGATTTAATAACGGTTCCCTTCTTTGGTTATTTTGATTTGGGTGAGTCTTGATCCATGGATTTGGACTTTAGTTTGTTTCCTTTTTCAGTGGGCCTGAGCCCAGTTGCCACATGATTTTATTTTCTAATTCCTTGTGGATTTTTGCTAGCTCCCTGTTTAAGAACTTTCTTATATATGGGTTGAGATTTTTCAAAAGAATTTTGGGCCTTAGCTACATGGAGCCCATCTTGTGATAAAGGAGTTTACCTATCAATGTCTTCTTGCATGTCATACATGTTTGTGCCACCTGGTTCCTCTTCATAGAGGATATTATAGTGAGAGCCACTCCCCTCCTCATATTTCACATGATCCACTACACTATCATCACTGCCAGATATTCCGCCTTTAACATTTGAAGGACTGTTCCTCCCTTTCCGTACGTGATTGGTGTCTTTTTCTTTCTAATTTGCCTTCGCACTAACATCCAAGGACCAAAATTTGGAGAGTTTATATTTGCCCGAGCTTTATGTCGCCTTTCGGATTCCACGAACTTGCTTGTTTGGTCACTAGTATCTCCACTTTCCTTATTGGTTCCTTGTTGATCCCCGGTGCACTCCGATCCCCGGCGCTTAGCGGGTTCCACCACTGTTTCACTACACCGGTCCATTGTATTCCCATATCAACTGCACGAAAAGTAAATTTGATAAAGTCCTTCACATTTAATATTCAATTCACTACCAAGCACCGATATATATGGAACAAGTTTCTTAGCAAGATCGATGTCCACACATATCCGAGCAAATCTTCCTCTTGAGTGGATGGAGGTAGTATGATCAATTTTAAGCATATGGCCAATAGCCGATCGCACTTGCCATAAAAAATGGTGGTTGTAGAGTTCAATCGGCAGATTTGGAATACGGACCCAAACCGCAATCTTCCTAACATGGTTCTCTGACTTCAGGAAGAAAGGTCTCCAGCGTTGCACAATGAATAGTGTCTGGCAATCATCTAAGGTCCCTCCAAAAGTGCATGTGAGTAGTCTTCCTCATCTAAAAAATGAACAAGAAAATAGTCACGATCCATATCGATAACATGTATCGTACCTTTCTTTACCAAGTCTCTTTGGAGACATTGCTCTAGGAACACCAATCCCACACGCTTGCCTAAGACTTTTATGATAAGAGCATTTTGCCACCGTTTACACCAATCCTCGAACTCTTCCTTCGATACAGGAATTGTGGGGCACGGATCAAAAGGCCTGTCTTCAAGATCGTCTTTATCGGTATCCTTATACCAACGATCTTTTAGATCTGGAGACTCCTCATCAATGTTATCCATATTCATGCTTTCCTCTTCAGGAACCATGCCTGGCGAGTTAAAAAGAGAAATCTTGTAAGTGGCTTTTGTTTCACTCTCGACGTCGGCCTAATCTTGCACAACGATATTCATGTAGTCACTAGGTTTATTCAAGTCAACTTCCTCGCACGTCTTGACTTTTTTAGTGCTTCGTTCTTTCATATCTTCTTTCTAGGAGAAAACCCTAGCAGAGCCTCCTTTCATTGCTTTTTCACTTACTAAGTAAATGAACTCACTAGCTATGTAAATTTGTAATTTAATACCAACGTTTTGTCCATTTCAAAATTTTAAATTTTTCAAGAATTGCAAAATATGATTGACGTTTTATTTTGTATAATTGAAAAAAAAATTATACACATTTTTGTCATTATATAATTAACAAAAAATTACATTAATATTGTCTTTACATAATTGAAAAAACAATCCCGCTACATATCCAAGTTTTTTTGGTAACCAGGTCCAACCAAATTGGTTTAAACCTAACAAAAACCAATTTCATTAGTGAGAGCATGTACACATTCTCCATTTCTGAGCGGCATGAGAATGTGAGACAAGAAAAGAAGAAAAAGATGATGATAACGAAGAAGAGGAAGGAGGAGGAGGAGGAAGAGGAAGAGGAGGAGATGGTGGTGGTGATAGCGATAATGAAAGAGAAAGATGAAAAAAAATAAGGAGAATAAGAAGAGGCAGTAGCAGCAACAATGTAAGAAGCGCGTGACGAAAAACACATTATAACAACTTGGTTAGACTTGGTTTGATAATTGACTTGGATGTAGAGCTTTTCGGTTAAAAAAAATTATTCACAATAGTTATTGACATTTTGCTTTTTCAAAAAATTGGAACAAAAGAAAAGTATAGAGTAAAATACTATTTTAGTCTCCAATATTTGGACAAATTCAAATTTGGTTCCTAATATTTTAAATGTCTTATTTCTGTCCTAAAAAGTTTCAAACAGGTTTAATGTGTTAATAACGTTAATAACGGTACTAGTTAAGTCATATCTTCTTCTATGTATTAGAAAAACATAACAAAAACTCTTTTATAACACTTTTTCTTCTCAATTTTCTTTTTATACGAAACTTCAAATCCTAACAATCAATTATCAACGCTTCAAAACAAAGAAAAGACTTTTATATTAGTGATCGTTGATAGATCGATTTTACTTATATACTAAAATCGAATGCTATTGGCTCTTCAATATGTGAATTTTTGTGTCAAATTTAATTTTATTGAAAATGCTTAAAACTTTTTTGGTATTGAAATAGGACGTTTGAAAGTTTCTAGAATTGAAATACGATGTTTGAAACGTTAGGGACCAAATTAGAATTCGACGCAAATGTTGAAGACCAAAATAATACTTTACCCAAAAAATAACAATATGTCATTGCCAACTGTCATTATAGTAGTGTAAAACATTAAAATAACTAAATATTATTGCATTCCACACAAACATCACCAATATATAAAGAGTTCTGCTAGAGAACCAACTAGGAGTGAAGCCAACTCAAGTTTACTAGTTGAAAAACAGATTCGTTACCAAAAAAATAAACAATCTCCACTATCCTAATTTTTCGAATTTCAAAATCAGAAATAAAAGGGAATTGACTTAGTTGGTTTATATTGTAGTTGGTCCCATAGATTTTTTTATATATAAAAAACTTTTCGAATTTAAATTTTTTAAATTCATCCCTAAAAATTTTTTTAATCAAATTAGTCTATCAAAAATTAAAAATTAATTATATTTGTCCTTTCAGTCATTCCATTTAATAATTTCCATCAATGATTGATTTTGTGAAGCTTTAATTGACAACATACATGATACCTGGTATATCTAATTAAACATTGACCAAATATGTTTATAAAAATCTATTAATTTAGTTCTTTTTTCCCAATAACATAAATCCTATTCCAAATATAACCTAACGACTAAATTGATAGATTTTCATAAATATATTAGATGTCATGTATGCTATCAATTAACATTCTACATCATCAATAGATTTTTTACAGTTATAAAATAAAAAATTACTTTTAGAAAATAATTAATTCAACTTTATTTTTCAGGATCTTTTTTTTTTTTGTGGCTGGGGACAAGCACTACAAGAAAAACTCTGAGTACCGTCGGATTTACCTTCGTCCTGGAGATGATGGTATAAACGGCACTGAAAACTGTTTACCGGCGGATTATTTTCATCTAACGCTATTTACTGAAGAAATTTTTGTCATTTTTTCAATGAATTTGTTGAGACTGAGTTGCTGATTACCGTCGGATTATTCCGACGATAACTTTGGTGCCATATCACGTGTTTTGGTGCCCAACTACCGCCAAATTTGTCTGCTAGTAAATCCTAGATAGTTTTTTTTGACACAGTTAAGTCACAATTAGTAATCAAATTAAAACTCTTGTTAACGAAATTGTTAGCAACAATTCAAAATTACAAAAATGAACAAATTATTTTATTAAAAATAAATAGTTTGAATATGATAAAATATCACAAAAGAAGAATACAATGAAGTAGACAAAAAAATTAAATTCCTAAACCCTACAAATTCCAGTAATCGTCATTGTCGTCGTCTTTCCCCTACTGAGGCGGCGGAGTAGGTGCTGATGTCAGTGCCCCACTACTAGCGTTGCTGCCGGTACCAGCAAAGTTACTTCCTCCAGCGCGCATTTGATGGTTGTACACTTCCATATGCTCTCGCAAATGATCTAGCTGCTCCAGCTTCTCCGTCAGGTATGAGTAATAACAATGACTCCTCCCACGCATGCAACAAGGTCGTTGTACCTCTGCTCAGACTACTCCGCTTGTTGGTGAAGCTCCTGTGTCAACTTCTATACCTCTTTCCTCAGGTCGACAACTTCCTGCAGATCGACAAGGTTGGTAGTAGATGCAGAGGCTACTAGCGAAGAACGACCCTAACCCGAAGCGACAGTTCTTGTGGGGTTCAGAGGCCACTATCAAAATCTACCACTGAGATCTCGGAGCCGGCTTCGTCGTTCCCACTAGGCAGCTGAGAATGTTGGATCGCGGCCTCCAACATCTGCGTGTAATCATCCTAGATCACACACGTTGTGATTAGGATAACCGTAAATTAACTTTAGACCAAATAAATTTGAAAATTAAAAATTAATTAAAACTCACATAATCGGCTGTAGACCGCTCGTCAGCAAATCTCTCCATGTTGGCCTTCAAGGTATGGGTATACTTGAAAGTCTCTGCCAGTGTCAGCTCACGATCCAACGACTTAGACTACACATATTCAAATCAACCGATAAAATAAATCAACAAATAACTAATTCAAGTAACTACTAACAAACATTACCAAACTAATTACCAGTCTGCTCTTCGTGTTCATGAAGGTCGCCAACCCACCCGTATACTTAGACGACCTCGGTGAAGCCCTGTTAGTGATGTTCGTTAGACAGCAACACTTGAACTCCTCATCATTTCTAAAATAGGCCATCAATTCCTTCTTGATAGATGGACGGATTCAGGTTATTAAGTGGTTGCGCCCCTGATGAACGTCGCTCATCATCTGCTGTAGTTGTTTAGCTGCCTGGTGGTCGTAGATCTTCCTGATCATGAGATTATGTTCCACATCTCATATGAATTTCAACTGCACAAAGTGCTTCAACGACATTAGTTTGTCAAAACAAAATACAGTTCAAATACAATTTATTAATTCAACATTATTGGGTTCTTACCACCCACTTCTGAAACCATCGCTCTATGATCTCAGCAGGGATCTTCGTGTAGCTCGACCACGGGTGGTCGTACATTGACTTAATGACTTCGGATATCTTCTGTGTGCAAGCATTATTATTTGGTGCAAACCTATTAGAGAAAAAAAACCCTAACATTAACAAATACATCGAAACACATAAACTTAAGATTAAAAAAAAGTATGTACTCACGCTTGCATGCCATCGGGCCAAATCCTCAGCCAGATGACGGGCAGTGGTGGAGGAGCATCCTGTTGGGAGGCACTGGAGGAATCACCCAGCGGGATCTGTCGCTGGATCTGTAGGTGGTGTAGCAAAAGGAGGCACGTAGTTCGGGTTTGGGACCATGATCTGTTGGTCCGTTGGATTCGCCTGTGATGTCACAGGGCTTGATAAGGTAGTCAGGGTAGAAGGAGATGACTAAACAGTACCTGAGAATTCAGTAGAAACCCTCCCTCTACCACGACCTCGAAACCCACTCGATCTACCTCTGCTACCAGTAGTCATGTGTGCAAAAAGAATATAAACACTAATCAACATATATACTACACAAATCATTCAACAAAACTTTTCGAAAAAAATGGGCATAACCTCCCCTAAAATTGGACATAACCTCCCATAAATTTGGACATATATCCACCTTACGGTTCCCACAAATCCAACCAATCTCAATCTGCAGCATCAGTCAACACTCAATTAATTTCATAAGACACTACAAGAAAACATCTCTATTGCCACGCTTTTAAAGCATGGCAAAAAGCTGGAAAAAGCCTAGCGATAGCTTTTTGCCACGCTTTTTTAGCTACCAGCACGCTTTTGAAAGGGTCACATCTGCAAGCGCATCGGTTGCTCTATCGCCACGCTTTTAAAGGGTGCCAATAGCGAGAGATATGACTACGCTTTTAATACGTGCCAATAGCGAGAGATATGACCACGCTTTTAAAGCTGGTTGTTGATGACTACCGTACAATATGACCACTCTTTCAAAGCATGGCTATAAGTTTATTCAGTAACTTATTGTTCTTTTTTCATCTTCGTAATAAAACGTTACAAAATTCATAGATAATTTTAAAATTTATAAAATGTCTAGTAATTTTAAATTAACTGATCCAACCTTCATAAACTTATCACAAAAAAAAGTGTATTTAATCATATGACATGCTCTAATAAAATACCAAAAATCAAAATCATAATAACTATTCATGAATTTTTAATACATGAATTATAATTCTAACAACTATTACATTATCTACTTCTTTTACATATACTTCATTACAAAATATAAAATTTCATAATTATTGATTCTTTTAAAAAAATAAAAAGGACTATGTAAATAATATATTAATTTATAAGTAAATAAAAAAATAAAGAGAAGAGAATGACATAGAAATTAGAGAGTCATGTTTGAAAAGGGGTCAGTTTTCAAACAATTTATCAAAATTTATTTTCCTATTTTAGAAGGACAATTGTCATACATTGAACTTCTTTACTTAACGTTGCCACAATAATTGGAGGCACAAGACCATCACTCCCTTGCAAAATAAACTTGCTTTTATACTTACCTAATAATACTAAAAGGCAAGGTGGCGAAAACCAAATCAGTCATTAAATCGATCAAGTGACTGGTTCAATAGTTCAATAATTCAACTAAGATTGAATTATAGTTGAACCGATTTAATTAAATATACAATAAAATTATTAAAAATTCAATACACAATCTCAAATATTCAAATTTAATATTTTTAACTAATACAATTTAAAATGTTACTATTTTATATAATACCTTAGCTTGTTCATATTTAATCATTAAAAATTCACAAAAAAATTCTAATTAATTTCTAAATTCTAATCAAATAATCAGCAATAACACTCATCACATCAGTAACAAAAATTTAAAATCAAAATTTTCAACAATAACTTATAATAATCAAGTAATCATCAACAAAATAAATAAAAATTAACAAAAATAGAAAAAACAGCAACTCTAAATTAGGATAAGATTCTAGCAACTTAGAATCAGTCAAAACAACAAAGTAATATGAAAGAGCAACACATAACCTACCACATAATATTCCATGAAAGTTGTTTACGAAGTCAAAAATGCTGGAGCCTTAAAATGCAGATTTATTGTGCTTCAGAACAAGAAGGAACACAAATAAAATTTAATTCAGTCAATCACAAGTTCAACAAAGTTAAGAAGCAACAATTTCAACCATTGTCTATCACTCGAGTATAAAAAAAAGTTTATTATAACACCATTAAAAGGCTCACAAAATCCCTAATAGATGATAATATCTAAAAAACTCGCAAAAACTAAGTCAAAATAAAAAATTTAGATCAATAGTACTAAATTAACTCCGAAATTTGACAAAAATCAATAATAATTAACTAAAAAAAATAATTAACAATTCTTCCTGTTAACAACAATCAACAATCAACAATCAAAGAAATTAACTAAAAAAAAACAAGAATACTCAAAGAAATTAACTCAAGGAGGAGGGTTGGAGCGTGGCAGAACAGGAAATGTGCGACTAAAGAACGAGATGGAGGAGACGAGATGTGTAACACCCTAACTTTTAGCACCTAAAAGTCCAGGCGTTACTCACCTCTAAACCCTTTTATTATATACTATCTTTATTTAATATTGAGCTTTCGTGAATACGAATTGAAACCTCAGTTAAAAAAATGGAAAGTTTTTACTTTAATCACTTAATCACAAAGATATATATATTCACATAGCATTATTTACATAGACTTATTTCATGATACTCGAATACAAGTCCTATCCCCACTAAAACTAAAGACAATAAATAACAAGGGGAAAAAATAAAATCTAAGAACTTAACTCGTAAACTCAATCTTCTATGCTCTTGTAATTCCGCACTAAGCCTTCGCACCTGTAGCTAAAAGGGGTGGAGATAAGGGGTAAGAACTGGGGAGTTCTTAGTAGGGTCGGGGTTAGAAGTTAAGTTCATTTTATATATACTTGGTCAGCAATAACAGTCAACAAGGGACAATTCAATTCAATAATTATAGAACACATAATTCAAACAGTCATTTAGCACACCCACAATCACAAGAAACACACTCACAAACAAATATGCACAAAAGAGTATGATGCATGTCTATTCCTATCGCAGGTGATGAGCTCATTTGTCGGTTTCGACCCGCACCTGACGCAATCTGACTCGCAAGTCAGATAAGGCATTCCAACGACATAACCTCTCCAAGTTTCTACTTCTTGCAGGTGCTGATTCTTCAGCTGAAGTATGCCAAACATGACCTCTGCAAGTACTTGCAGGCGCTGATTCTCCAGCTGAAGCATGTTCCACTTTCTCCTGGAAGCCATTCCATACACACAGGCATCCCGTACAATCATTTACACACAAGGTCCACGGCCTCCAGTGAGCGTTACGTATCGCCGTCCTCACTGAGCCGTCTCTATTGTGTCAAGTGAGCATTACGTATCGCCGTCCTCACTAGACACTTGGCACTAAGGCCAACAACATTCAATATCTTTTCAGTTTCTGCTCTCTGCTTTTCTGTGGCAGAGGTCCCTTGACTTAATAAACCGAATTCAAGACATAACTTGAAACAAAATCCATTCTCAAAAACTGAATGTAAAACCTTATACTTTCTTAATAAATTAAGCTAAAAATAAGACTTTCTGTAATAAATTGAAATCAAATAGTTTTGAGTAATTAAAACGTTTTCTTTGATGCTCAGCCACTTTTTATTTTAATAAAATTCAGACCTTTCAAATCTTGTGTTATTAAGTCAGACCAATAATTATTAACAAATTAAATCAATAATTTCTCAAAAATAAGCTTATAAATCAGATTTTTAAAATAAAATCACTTTTCATATATTTTTACAAAAATTGGACAGCATTTTCCCTTAAATTTGGACTTTGTCACCCTTTTCGGGTCCCAACCGAACCATTTTCAACCTCTTTTCAATCATTTCAAATCTCAATTCAATACCAACAAATCAAACCAGACAAATTCCATCATTTTCAAATTATCCCAACGTAATCAAGAAATCAAATTCATCATAATAACTCAGTTCTTGGTTGTACTTAATCCCTCCTAACCTCAAACGTATCACAAATATCAATATAAATTCAATCGACAAGTAATCATGACATCAATTCACTTATCAAATACCAATTTAACCGGTGAAAATTTACTAAAACCCTACCTCCGTACGAAATCAAACCAACGGGACCTCTGGAGAAGTTTTTTGACCGAGTTGCTGAAGAAGAAAACGTCAGGAATCGTCTGTGTCTCCTAAAACTCCAATTGGCCGAACTCGAGGGGAAGAGGGGCTACGTCACCATCAACTTCTACCGGACAAAAGTAACGCCAACGTGTAAAGTAGGAAGATACGAACACTTTTACCGGATTAGATTTTTTATTGGAGTTACGGATTAGAAGAAATCGGGGAAGGAAGCTTCACGGTCCCATGGCCTCATGTTTCACTCTCTTTTGGCTTTTCTTTCTCTTGTTTTTCTTTCTTTTGGTTCGGTAGTTCCAGGAAGCAAATGAAGGATGATGATATGCTTAATGAAATAAAGGAATAGGTGTCACATTTTTATATAGGGAAATTATAGCGTACAGAGGTAATTGTGTAAAGATTTAAAGAGATTCGTTTTTATTTAAGGCTGTGGTGACAAGTGGCATGATGATCATAGCAGGGGAGCAGCTCGGCAGAGGTGTCAGTGGCGTTGTCGCGCCTGGACATAGGTGGAGCCGTGCTAAGCATTCAGAGTGTGGGAAGCCCGTAATGGGCTTTCTTGGTGACCCGTTAACCGTTATTGCAAATGCATTGGAGCACACACTTTGGACCAAGCGTGTATGGGCCATGGAGTGTGAGTGGGTTTATGCAATTAGAGTGTTAAGATGGTTAGAACAGGAAAAAAAAAAAACAAGAAGCAAAATAAATAGTTTCATGAAAAGATGAACCTGTCGACAAATAAAAGTGTTGGGGCTGAAAAAAAATAAAGAATATTTAAAAATAAGTGTAAAAATTTTGTGATTAATTTGACTTTTGGAATGAAATACCAGGCAAAAAAAGTTTAACTATGAGAAGTTAAAAAAGTAATGAATTTGAATTAAATAAGATATTTAAAAATGGATGTATAATGAAATCAAGATAGATATACACAAGCGTTCGATACAGTTGAGCAAGTTATAAATGGAATTCAATTTTTTTTTATGTATCTTGTCCGTAGTATTTAGACATGTATATTCGAAGCATCTTCTTAGATGTTTCTATGCATAACCCTCAAAGGAAAAGCGTATATAAGTCGCAGTTCGATTTAGTACTATAGGATAGGATGTTGTCATAACTGTCTACATTAGGGTGTTATTATATAAGTGTCAAACCCGTCTTGTAATGCACATTAATTCGTGTATAATGTTCAAGGTTCGAAAAACCGGACCGATCATTAAACCGCTGTAGCTATTGGTCATCAATTTACTGGTCTAATCAGTTTAACCACTAGTTCAACCGAAAGAACCGTTTTATGTTAAAATAATAAATAAATTATAAATAAACATCATAAAATACAGTTATAGTCTAATATAGATCTTAAATATCTTCCAAATATAAAACGTTATAGACAAAACAAACATTGGTATTATGATCTTCAATTCAGTACTTGTAAAGCAACATAAATCCAAGTAAAACCTATGATCACAGAATTGGAATGCTTTAATTCTTTTGGTTCGTTAATTCTTTTGCTTTTTATATGGCTATAATGATTTTGAGCAGTGTGTTCAAGAATTCATTGCTGTTCTTTTCCTTTCATTTCATCCTATCGAATAAAGCTAGTGCAGAACAGCAAAGAACAAAAAATTTGATGGAATTAAAAGTGGTATGTGTAGGTTCATGCTACATCATCATGAAAACTCATCTCTAATTTGCTATTAAAATAACAAAACCCATAAGAATAAGAACAAGCAAATATTATTGCTTGGTTTGGTTGAGTGAAAAATTAGAAGTAGGAGATTTAGGATTAGCAGCATTGTTCGAATTAGAAGGATTGGAAGGAAAATTTTTACCAACAGATGCATTGTTATCAGCAACTGTTTCTTGATTACTACTTCCATCGAAGACTGAAATCAATAAATTATAATCAATGGTGCAAACAGCAGCAGTACAACTAGAAATAATCATTAATCACTCCTAAATTAAGACAAACCAACAACATAACAAATAATCACCCTTTCAAAAGAGCAACATAACAAAATCACTAATCACAAATCACAAGTCACGAATGACTAATTCCAAATTCAAAACACTGATCAGTGATCACAGAATCACAGTGCTATAATAAAACAACAGCATTATGACAACCATGGTTATTAAAACTGGACCGACCTAAGGTTCGACCGAAAAACTGATGAACCGGACCTAATACCGGCCTAGTCCGATATTTAAATCGTACAAAGAAATAGAACCGAAACGAATTGGTCAAACCTGAGATGGACCGGTGAAAATCAGTCAAACTCGTTGAAGATCGGTTCAACCAAACTGCTTGAAATCTAAAATTTCAAGAAATGCATGACATGGGGATCCAATCACTGTATTCAGGAAAAGGAGTGTCCTTCCTTGCCACTGAGCCGCTGTACTTTTTAATACTATATATGCAAATTATAATATATATATATATATATATATATATATATATATATATATATATATATATATCTTTTATCAAATAATATACTTCTATTTAATTTATTTTAATTTTAATTATAAACTCACTTATTTTTTCTTTTTATAATTATATAATATCTATTAATATTATTTTTTAATAAATACTTGTAGTAATATTAACCAGACCCTTTTCTACACCCGTTCCTGGTTCGACCGATAAATCCGGTCCGATTTTTAGAACATTGATCATGTTATATTCTAAAAAATTTTTAATTAACTCAAAAACTCTAATAAAATAATGAGTATGAATAAGTAAAAAGATATGTAAAAAAATTTATTCTAACACAGACGGCTCCGACAGCACACTACATCGCTCCGCCTCCAGACCTCAGGCAGGGAACCAGCACAACCTTCTGCCGCGAAGCACACGCGCCTGCCTATAGAATAGTGAACACAATGGCTAGAACACACCGTCTTCGCAGGGAGACACCCAGATCAAGCTCCACAGCGTCTGCCACACCACTTCCAGACCGGGGCACCCACGACGACAACGACTATTCTTTGACTCTGGGAAGCAGCCGCGGGAGACGCGTTTGTCACAGGCAAAGGGGGTGGGACTTTGGTTAGGAAATTAGGGTTGCACACTATGAACTAGGAACAGTTCCCTTTGGTTCGGCCGGACCATTCTGGGCCGGTTCAGTAGTCTCCGATCGAGCTCCCAATTTACGTTGTCCTATGGATATGTGCGGTTCGGTTTGCCTCTGTTTTGATCCGAATGCTGCTCTCATCCGAACAATTAACTCGCTTGTGGTTTGGTTTGATAAGCGTGCTGCTTTAAGAAACTTTACTCCAACACGATCCTATTTCAACCACTTTCTATTGGATTCGATCTGCGATTTTATACCCTAAACACATACATACATATAACAAGTCTCCACATTAATTTTTATACAACTCCGCCGTCGCAAGTCTTCATAGCATCTTTAAAACCAACATTGACACAACGATATAAATAGCACTATGCATTCTGAGAAAAAACTAAATAAGTCTCATTCTTAACATCGAACAATTATGTTATACCAAGAACACATAAATACTTAAAAATTATATACCTAATTTAACAAATCATGAGTATCTATAATAATGAAAAAACAATTTCAAAGCAAATTATGTGGTTTGAATTGGTTGTTTTGGATTTTAGATATAGATTAGAATTCGAATCCCTTCCATCCAAGCTTCAAAAAAAATGTCTCAAACAAATCTAAATCAATACGGTTATAATCGGTTTTATTTTCGATTTCGATTAATATCATTAGGGTAATGATCCATCAACCCGCTAGTTCTTTTTATGAAGCACAAACGGGAGAATTTATCCTGGAAGCAGAAGAACTACTAAAGCTGCGCGAAACTATCACAAGAGTTTATGTACAAAGAACGGGCAAACTTGTATAGCTTGTATCCGAAGACATGGAAAGGGATGCTTTTATGTCAGCAGCAGAAGCTCAAGCCCACGGAATTGTTGATCTTGTCGCGGTTGCGAATTAGCAGTAATGATTCTGCGCAAATGCACGATTTTCTATTTTTTTTATTCATCTAATCTTCTTATTATCTTATCGGATTTCTTATAACTTATAATATTTATATAAAAAATTTCTATTAATTAGTTTATAACTGCTTTTTAAACATCGGGTTAAGATTGATCTAAACCAACTCAGTATGTATACGACTCACCATGCCAAATGTGAAACAACTTATTAGAAACACAAGACAGCCAATCCGAAATGTCAAAAAATCCCCCGCTCTTCGGGGATGTCCTCAGCACCAGGGAACCTGTACTAGGGTGTATGTGCGACTCGTTCAGATCATAGACTAAGATAAGAAAGGAAAAAAATTTTCCAGTATCGATGTATCAGTTAGGATAGTGAATGGAGCTCTTCCCTTCACTATCTTAACTGAAATAAAATCTATAAAATTTAGAAATGGATAATATAAAAATGATATATGTATATATTCATCTATTGTGTATCAAATTTATGGTTTTTTGGTTCGTAGAAATCCAATCACCTCAATTTACAATTTATGGATTTGATTCCATTTAAACCCTTCCCCTAATTATACATATATAAACCGAACCGCTAAAAACCGTCGGTTCTCTTGGGCTGCCCCAGTTTCCCTAACCATGCTAGAAAGTGGAGACAATACTTCCCTTTCTTCACATTAGCACATCTTTTTTTTTTTTTTCGGAGACCTTGACCGAAAACCTTTTTCCGCCAAAGCCCATAGCCACAATGGCCCACCCACCCATCCAACCCTCTTTCAATAGCTCTCATTAATTACCGGCTAGGCTCACCATATCTAAGCCTTCTAAGCCTCTCCCAAATCTCAACCCCCCACAACCTGCTCCGTTACGGAAGCCAAACTCCCACGTGTCCTGCCTCCAAGCACAAGAGACAAATTATCTTTACATCTTTCTCAACTTTCATATGTACACTAGAGCGTCCCTTTTATATATATGTATATGTGCATAAGCCACGTTTGGCTTTATTTCATTTGGTTTCCTTATGGCATTCAGCCAAGAGAAGGAATCAAGGTGAATATATCAAATAATGATGCTAATTAAAAGATATTTGATGAGCTAAATAATATATATAAGGTTGAATAATATAAAATTATAGTAATATATAAGATTAAATATATACGAGTTACTAATATAAATGACATTAGTAACTTAAGGATAAAAGATATTTGATGAAGCATTAACGAAGCTATGCTCACCGAAGAATACCGATATTTACTCATATCGGCAGATTTGGAACTTGATAATAATAATATTAACTAAACTCTATTTTTAAATTAAAAATATCAATTACTTAAATTAAAATATACATATAATTTTTATTACTTATGAATTACTAGAATTAAAGTTTTAATTATGTAAAATATATCATCATAAAATATATATATATATATATATATATATATATATATATATATATATATATATATATAAATATGAATTTGATTAAATTCAAATAGTTAAAAAAATCATTAAATTACTTATAATAAAGTAATTTTTAAAAATAAGGAACTCTAATTTATAAAAATAAATTTTAACTTATTTATATTTATATTTTCAAAAATGTGGATCGTTACAAGATGCGACGCCACATGAGTTGCGACGCCAGATGCATTGCAATGGAGGAGGCGAGCTTGAGCAGTGGGACCAGCAAAACAGGGTCGTGCAGCAACGAAGGAATGAGACAGAGACAAGTTGCTAAAAGAGACATGTTGCGACGGGGGAGAGGAGCTTGAGCAGTGGGGACTGCGGCGGGAGAAGTTGCTACGACGGCGCCAATAGTAGTGAGGATGCCTAGCTGCTACTCTACTCTGATAGGGTTTTTACTTTTTAGGGTTGGGTTTGATCTGCTTGTGGAGAAAGAAGGGAGAGGCTATTAGCTGTGTTTGTTTGTTTTTTTGGCTTTAAGAATCAAACGGTGCCGTTTAATGGATAGAGGAGCAAATCGGGGTGTATATAAACCGGACTGGTTCTATCAGTTCATCGGTTAACTGCTAGTTCATTTAGTTTTCTAACCGATTTTTTGCAAAATGGTTCTATACATCAACCGAACCGACCAAAAGACTGGTTCTCGATTAATCCAGTCAAATCGGCTAGTCCGATTCAGTTTATAGAACACTGCTACTAGGTATACAAATTCAAAAATGAAAAACAAATTATTTCACCTACTGAAATTGACCCTCTCTAAATAGGACACTACAACAAAAAAGCATTTTGCGATGGTTTTTTTTAATGTTTGGCGACAGTTTTAACCCTCACTAAATGTTTTTGCGACGATTAAAAAAAGCATCACGGATTTGAGCGTCACTAGCTGACATAGTGACGGTTTTGGACCACCATTGGTAAGGAGTGTCTCTAAACTGTTTGTGACGGTTTTTGAACTATAAAACCGTCACTGATTTGTAACACTTGTCAAGGTATTTTTCATGCTATATTATGCGACATTTTGAAACTGTCGTTAAATTGCTAAATCTTATGATAGTTTTTTCTTATATTTCAAGGCTATTTTAAACCGTCACAATATTTAGCGACGATTTAAAGCTGTTACTAAATTATTAGTTCTTACGACAATTTTTAGGACTATTTAGTGACTATTTAAACCGTCACAATATTTTTAGTGACAGATTTTCAATTTAAAACCGCCACTAAGTTACTAATTCCTGTGACATTTTTTTTTGTATTTAGTAACTGTTTTAAACTGCCATAATCTCTCCAACATCAAAACTTTCTATTATCTCTCCAGAAATGGTATTGTATTTTAACAAATCCAAATTTTACACAATTTTTACAAAAATAGCAACAATGTATTTTAAAAGTTGAATTCAACAAGTTTTACATAATTATAATCCATAATATGTAAATTCAAAAAATTCTAACGTAATCCAAACATGTAAAACTAACAATTCAATCATAAAATTCCTTTAAATGTTATATAAGAGGTTTATGAAAGGCAAAGAATATGGTCTATGTTGTTGAGGTTTATGATAGACAAAGAATATGGTCTTGTGTCGGTGATTCAAAATCTGCAACCTACAATTAAAAATAAAAAAAATATTTTAGAGAATATTTTAGAAGGATACTCAACAAATCAACAAGTGTTATATAAGAGGCTATGATTACAAACTACAATCATTTTAGAAGAAGTTGATGATGAAAATTAAGTATGCAAGTCCATAAAACTAAGTATAACATATACCCTTATCTTACCTCAGTAGAAAAACCAGGTGGAAATTGACCCCTTGACGATTCACAAGAAAATTTATGCCATAGAGATAGTGGTGTCCCAACACATAGCTAATAAAACATATGATAGGACCTTTCACCTTCATTGCATTGGACAACTCTAGACTGTTCAAATATCAAATAAAATTAAGGTGTCTTAATGTAGTATAAACAGAAATTGAGAAGAATAACTAGCTCAGAAGATGGCATCATTACCTTTTCCAGAAGAATTGTTTATGGTATGATCATGCTAAGAGCACCATAGATCAGCAGTCAGCACATAGATGCAAACATTTTCAACTCTTTGTTAAAAACTTATAATAGAAGTAAAGAAATGTAGCTTCAATCACAATTAAGTAGTAGACTTACATGTTTGGATATTAGCACCACATATTTTACCAGTTTCTCTGAAGTGAATCTCAATGAACTTCCCCTATGCCATTTTTCAATGTTTTTCCATTACCAAAGACTTCTAGTATTGGATTAGTCTTCAATATCTCATACTCTATTCCACTTCCACCACCAACGGCAACCAAATACTGTATTGCTATCTTTGTTGTCTTGGTCTTCCCTGCTCCACTCTCGCCACTGAATATGTAGATAATAAGAATTATTATTGGTCTTAATTCAAATGTGTTAAGGGGCACAATATTTAAGAAATCCAAGTTCATGCAGAATGGAGAAGTATCTTCCTTCCGCCAATGCATCAAGAGCAATGTATCAAGACTTCAGCAGTGAGAAGTTTATCCTAACTAATACTTTTCTAGAGCAGTAAAAGCATGGAGTCACTATGCAACCCTTTTAATCTTGTGTAAGACTTAAAACTAGTATTCAGGCATTACTTGCACAGGTAACAAGATAAAGCTTAGATTGAACCAATAATGATAACTTGCTCATAAAAGGAGAATTCATAAAAGAAGATCGAATAAAACTCTATCGCACGCTTTAAAAGTATGTCGGTTTATTTCTATGGCTACGCTTTTTAAGCGTGACAAAAAAAAGTGCGACCAAATTTTGAATCAATTGTCACTCCATAAAAGTGTGGCTATTAACCTCTTCCGCTACGCTTTTGAAGCGTAGCAAAAAAAAAGTGGCCAAATCTCTATTCAATAGCCACCCTCATAAAAGCATGGCTATTGATCAATTTTGGTCATGCTTCTAAAGTGCAGCAAAAAAAAAAGGTAGCTATAGGTCTTTTTTTTCTTGTAGTATAATTATAGATTGATTTATTTTCACTGGAGAAGCCAGGAAGAAAAGAAAGAGCCAGGGTAAGGATTTGCTCAAATAAAATGTGTAAGTGTTCATAAATTTAAAAACTTCATGCATACATGTAAAAGATAAGAAAAGCAAAGGTTACCCCATATCATTTTTCGAATGGCTGTGTCAATAATGGCATATACATGAGGGCTTTCAATTCTTTTACGTTTATAGGCTTCAATATAATCATTTACCATACAGAGAAACTTTTTTAAAGGAATTTATGGCAACTAAAACATATCCTATTTTTGTCTGAAATGTTTTTGTTTTTCTTTTTCATGTGTGGCACTATGATCAGCTGCCTGCCTTTTTTTTTTTTTTAATGTGATTGAATTAATGTGTGTGAAATGACTGGTTAGAGATAGAAAAAAATCTTTTCTATGTATAAAAATTAGGATTCAAGATTTAAAATTTAAAATTTAAAATTAAAATAAATAATTAAAAAAATTAACTGAGATTAACTAAAAAAAAAGTAATTTTTTAGTTGAACCCACCTCAAAATTATATAAAACTTTGGTTAATGTAAAGATAATCTCCTCGCATGTACTTGCAAAACTTATGTTAAGAATGTCTAGAATGGTGTGCAAACAAAAATTGCTATTACTAAATGAATCATGATCAAGGTGTAATGATATCTCAAATTCTCAATGGTATTAAAAAGGAGGTTTAGCAAATTATTCAAATACGTACTTTTTAATAAGAATACTACAACTCTACAAGAATGTTTGTTAGTAAAAGTGTAAAACTCTTAAAAACTTGACTTATCCAATTTTAGAAACTTTAATTGAAAATAAGCAATATCACTTACAACTTGACAACAAATATTTAAGGGAGAAAATAGAATAAATGACCATTTGTATCCATAAAAGATAAAAATACTAACATATGTACCTACACTAGATCGAAACTAAACTTGTACTCACGCAAGATGTCTTCTGTGTGACAAAAGTACCCTACGTGGCACTCCAACCCTCCAAAGACAGGGTACTTTTGTCACACGGAGGACATCTTCCGTGGGTATAAGTTTAGTTTCGATTTAGTGTGGGTACATATGTCGACATTTTCATCTTTTATGGGTACAAATGGTCATTTATTCTTATTCGGATAATTAATCTAGCCTGCAGGACATTGTCTCAAAGCTTTTTGTGATTTGGCATTAAATTTGCATTTGGTGGATTAAATTCATGGAACAATTAATAAGTATCCACACAAGTTGCTAAAAATCACAGAATCAACAGGCCTCTCTGGTTAATGCATGCTGCACCTTTTTCTAGTTAAGCTTTCTCTTTTCACCAGTGTTTACAGTAAAAATTAAAGTCCATGACTTCAAAAGCTATAATATATAAAAAAAAATTATATTTTTATCTTATTTTATTCAAATATAATTGATAAATAAAAAGATCTTTTTATATGAGATGTTCAAACATAAAATTTCTTTTAATTTTGTAAAAGATCTTTTAAAAAAAATCATCAAACAAAAAATCTTTTCTAAAAATGACATCTAAACAAACTTTGATGACAGATAAAAAATTATATGTATAAATGTCACTATATTAAAGAATAAAGACTCTTAAAATAAGAATCGTAAATTAAGTGTAGCTATATGATTAATTTGGTGTAGTGAGAAGTAAAATAAAATAAAAAATTGTAAAAATCACTGTATGAAATGTGAAGGCAAGAAGAACCTTTGCCTCTTACTTCTTGTGGGACAAATTGATGTCATAGATGATGAAGCAATGTTGTTAACAACAGATTTGAGTGATTGTTTGAGAATGTTAAGGCAAACACCACCACCTCCTTCATTTTTCTTAGAGCATAGCACCAATATGCTCTTGATTCTGCCACCAACACCGCTATATCAGCTTTAATTGCTGTGAGCCTCAACCCTTTTAGCACTTGAATGAGTTCACTGAAAAGTTCTGGTCTATCATCACAGCAAACTGAAATTACAATGTTGTGCTTCAGTATCTTCACTTTAGCATAGCTTTCATCTTGATGATCAGGGTCACACTCTATTGTTACTTCATGAGTTTCACTTGGAATTGTGATGTTTTTGCTCACATCCATCGCTTTTAGCTTTAGATCCTTCACATGATCTACTACACTCCCTAGTAATGCAGCCTTGTCCATCTGCATCCGCAACAAAGCTTAATTAATTTAATTCTGCTTTTGAGAATTCATTCCGGCAAAATTGAAAGTTGAAGTTATATCGTTTTTACCCTTCTAGTTGAATTTGTTTTCAAAGCATAATCAATTATGGAAATTATGCAGTCTAAAAACAAAAACATAATCTCAATAACATGTATAGCTTCTCTAGTTCTCTATCTATCAAGGTTGAAGTAGAATTCAAATACTTTAAGTTCTATCATGGAACCTATTAAAGCTATTAATAGCATAAACTAATGATACCTTGCATATCATGTCATTTTCCTAAGGTAGGTAAATTCTATTTTCTTGCTAGAATTCAAGGGGTGAGGGGAAAAAAAAAAATCTAAACTCTGAATAGCATAATTGATAGAAGTAAAAGTAACTATTTATATGCTTTGCCAAAATGGAGAGAAGTAAATAGTTAAAGTAGTTCATAAATAATCACTTGTGCATTAATTTTAGGGGTATTCATAGATCGGATCCAATCGGCATATTCGCAGTGTTTATCCGAATTCGATCTGAAAATTGTAGATATGGATTCGATCCGCATACTAATAGGATCGGATTGCGAATTTTATGTAAGTATATGTAAAAATAAAGAAATAAATAAGTAAATATTCTTTTTATGTTTTATTTTAACTAATAATTATCATATATGTTGTATTATTTTAATTTATTATTTAAAAAAATATGTTTAATATTATTTTAAGAGTAAACATATTTAAAAGAATAGAAAAAATAAATTTTATTGATATTTTTTAATAAAAATATTTTTGTGTTTTGTAAATATATCCGATATTCAATTCGATCTGATCCGCAAATGTGTGGATCGGATCGGATCCAAACTTAAAAACTGCGGATATTGAATCCGATCCGATAATTTTAGTGTAAATCGGATCAAAATTTTGGTCATATCTAATCCGCATTCACCTCTAATTAATTTGAGTTTCCAAAAATTAAACATCTCAAATTAATACTTAAACGATACAATAATAAACTAAATTGAGCCTTCCATCTTTTTGTTAGGCATCATCCAAATATATTTGTCTTTTACCCTAAATATATGTACGCTCTCCACTATTTGGAGTTTAATAAAGAGATTCAAATAAATTGTAAAATGATTAAAATACATGTGAAAGGGCAACAACTATCATTGGATATCAAATTTACACTAAATGGAAAGTGAATTTTAAGTTAAGAATTTACTTTATAAATTCAAGGCATAGTTATTATAAAATTCAGATTGCAATGAAAAATGTGATAAAATCAAATCCAATATTCAACGTATTAATTGGATAGGATTTTAGATTTTTTGGTATGGATAAAATAATTTTATCTCTCAAGTTAAAAATGATTAAAGTTCTACAAATTATATATTTCAAATTAGTTTGACAAAAATCCATTTCGACATTTGAAACAACATTTCAAAACTTATTTTTTAAATATGAGGACAAAATTATTTTACTTTTCAATTTTAATTTATATATGTTAACAACCAATTATATTGGATTAATTCAAATAAAATAATGTTTATTTATCAAATTTCAGAATATCGGTAAATCTATTATAAATGAACGAAATTCGTACCAACAAAATTAGTTTTGTTCATTTTGTTAATTAAATTTATTATTATTTTTAATTTTTATGACTAAAAATAGTAGTTTAATTTTTTTTTTCATCTTATTTTGTTGGGCTTATAATTTTTTAGACTAGTTCATTAGACTAGTTCATTGGACTCGATCTGTTTCTATTGCTCAATGTATAGTGTACACTGTATACACCCTTAGTAAATTAAATTAAATTATTTAAAATCTTTTGAAAATATCACTTCCTTTAACTATTAAAAATATTAATTAAATTTATCTATTATAAAAAAAAGTTTAATTTTGATGCATGATCGTATAAAATATTTTATACAATACAATTATATTTATTTTTTTAGATAACTATTACGTAGATATATATATAAAATTATTTTACATTATATTAAAATTAAATTCACAATACTAAAATTAGTAAAATTGTCCCCAGAAAAAATAGGTAGTTTAGATTGAATCTAATTCAAATTTGAAATAGATCAGAAGATAATTAACTAACTTATCTTTTTTGTTTTTTCTATTAGTTATCCAAAAAGATTTTATATTCTATCTATCTATCTATCTATATATATATATAGCAGTTGTTGATGCATGTAGCTGTCAATTCTCCACTCTTCTGCTTACTTAACTCTTTCTCTCTATTTGGGTGTCATTGAAGAAGAAGAAGAAGGAGGATGGTGAGCGCTGCACTTGTTCGTACCGTTATCGGCATTATAGGTTTGTTCATACTTCTCTCTTTAATTTGTTCCGTTGAGAATTGAATGAGATTTACACAGGTTTACGTGTTTATGCGAGTTTCTGAGAGGTTTTTGCATTGCTTCTGTGCGCAGGGAATGTGATCTCTTTCGGCTTGTTTTTCTCACCAGCGTAAACTAACTCTAGACTCAGCATCTACTTTTATTTATATGTTTTTGTTATAATTGCGTCTTTTTTTTTTTTGTTCTTTGTCAATAATTTCGGTGTGATTGATCATGTTATTCTGCTTATTTGTTCATCATTGTTTGATGTTTGATTGTTAAAGATTAATTATGATACAAATAAAAAAATAAAATAACGATAAAACTTTCATGATGACTGCCGAAATCTCATGCACTGTCATTATCAGAAAAATAAATTTTCTAGGGACCTTGGATATATATAATTTTGCGATTTTTTTTTTCAGTTTTTTAATAATTTCCACTTGAAAAATGCTATTTTGGAATAATAATAATAATAATGAAAAAAATAAAGAAAAAGTCGAACCCGTGTGATATAAACAAGTAATAATTAAAGTTTCATTATCTAATCCAACATTTAAATAGCTAATCAGGTTATCAATAACTTTTTTTCTTACTTTTTGCCTATCAGAATATTCAATTTTAAATTTTTTTGTTTGTTTATTTGAATGAATGTTTCTTTCAGACCAACATTCTATCGGATAATAAAGAAAAAGTCCGTGGAAGAGTTCAAACCCGATCCATATATAGCAACGGTTTTAAACTGTGCGTTTTGGGTGTTTTATGGGCTTCCTTTCGTGCACCCTCACAGTTTTCTTGTGGTTACCATCAATGGCGTTGGCCTTGTCTTCGAGTTCGTCTATCTCACCATTTTTTACATTTATGCCACTAACAAAGGACGGGTCTGTATATGGATGCTTCTTCTAATTTTTTTAATATTTTATTTTAATTTCTATAAGTTTGAATCGTGTAGATTATGTTAATCTAGCTATTCTTATTAATTATATTGTCTAATAATAATTTCAGAGGAAGGTACTACTCCTTCTGGGATTAGAGGCTTTGTTCTTTGCCGCTGTTGCTCTTATAACGTTGCTGGTACTACATGGCACTCACAAAAGATCGTTAGTGGTTGGTGTACTGTGTGATATATTTAATATCATGATGTATGTCTCTCCTCTTACGATCATGGTAAGTTTTCAATTTTTAATTCCTAATTATCCCATATGTTTGCATAATTTTTAATTCTTATTTAAACCCATACGCTTAGGATTTGTATTGGATACAGTTAGATAAGGTTTTCTTTAATTCAAATTAATTTAAAATTTAGTCGTTTTGAATAAATCTTATTTAAAATTATAATGTCCAATTTAAGATTTTAAATTGGATTATTTAGAATATTTTAAATATTTATTTTTAAATTTAAAATCAATTAAATTTAATGTAAAATATTTTTTATTAGTTAAAAAATATTATTTATTTTAAAATATTTATTAAGTTTATTTATATGTATTTGTTTTTTTGTACTCTATAACTCTATAACTGTATTTAGTCACCAAAAAAAACTCTATAACTGTATTTACATGTATTAAGTTTTTTTTTTACTCTATAACTGTATCCACAAAAGTTTATTATGTCATCCAAAACTGACATTAGTTTCGGTATATTTTTAAATTATTGACAAGGCAAAGGTTATAAAAACGAAGAGTGTGGAATATATGCCGTTTTGGCTATCTCTAACTAACTTCCTCAATGGAGTGTGCTGGACAATATACGCTCTCATCCACCCTTTTGATATTTACGTCCTGGTACGTGGTAACTAACTTTTCAAATATCGGATCTATTTTTAATTAGTCTCTAATAATCTAGTAATACATATGGCTGCAGGTAAGTAATGGAATTGGAGCTTTGTCTGGACTGATTCAGCTGATATTATATGCCTGTTATTGTTCCTGTAATAATGGAGAGAAGAACGGTGATGGTAATGATACTGTGTCAACTACAGTGGCTAATAAAAATATTGAATTAGTTTGATGTATCATTCCATAACCCTAACAACATTCAAATTTGGGATTCCTATGATTTATTTAGATTTCTGGGAGTAGTAGTGCGTAAATAGTGCTATTTTTGTGGTTTAGGAAATTGAGGAATATTTTTATGAATATTTTTAGTTGCTGTTTTTCTACTTTGTTATTTTTAATAGTGCTATTTTGCTATATATATATATATGATAAAATTATATCCAATTTTTTCTAAAAAAATATGTAATTTACTTTCTATAATATTTTAATCATAGTAGAACTAACTATTTTATAATTAAATTATTATTTAAAATAAATAATTATATAATTTTTTTAAATATTAATAATAAAATTGATCACCATCAAATTCACTAGTCCACCATATTTTTATAGTATTGACAATTAGGTGCAATCCAATTTAAAAGAAATTCCATCTTTAAAATTTTAGTGTAATTCATTTGTAATAAATTACTGAAATTAACAATTTTGATACTCATTTATAGAATCATTACAGCAGTTGAATAATGAGAAACATTTTTAGCACAATTTACTTCATATATGGGATACTTTATTAGTTCTGTGGTACAGTTACATAATTTAATTAGAATTAATTTTTTACTAATGAAATTAATTAATTATAAGTGATATTTTCAGCACAATTTGTACTATTTTATATATAGGGAAATCTATTAGTTTCGTGGTACGGTTATATATATGATTTAATTAGAATTAATTTTTATTAATAAAATTAATTAATTATAAGTAGCGAAACTGAGATTGAGATAGATAATGGTGGTGATACTTAAAAAGACGAGGATATAAAAAAGGCTTTTTTTTTTCAAGAAGAATAATTTAGAGAAAAAAAGGATTTGATTATTAATATTTTAAAAAATTATCTAATCACTATTTTAAATAATACTTTAATTATATCTTATTATGATTAACATATTATTTAACTAAAAATTAACATCTCATAAAAAATAAATTACATGTTATTTTAAAAAAATGAGATAAAACATATATATATATATATATATATATATATATATATATATATATATATATATACACCATCAAAAATAAATACAAATCAATTAAAATATATATCATATTAAAATAGTCTAAAAAACCAACAACTAAGACATAACAATGGACCCTCAAACAAATAATAATTAAAATTGCATGACAAAAAATAAATAAATTATCTCTTCTTGTACATTATTGAACTCTTCAAATATTATTATATTTACCTCTTTCTCTCAAATAATTTTACCATGTTAACCGCTCATAATTATTCTATTTTTAAAGTCACACTTTATTCCTCTCACTCCTCATTATATTCCGTCTATGTGATCTACTTTAATTAATAATTGTTGTATACTTGTATATTATAGTCATACTCTTCCATCTCTTTCCTACCTTATGTGTTCCAAAACTTCGACTCCAATATTTTATACCAAACGCGTTATCCCATGAACTTGGTTCTTTAGGTTTCATTGCTCCTAAGACCTTCCTTTCTTCTCATTTAGCCTCTCTGTCATATTTGTGTTATTAATAGAGATCACAATATCTTCTTTAAAATTTTTCATATTTCTAGTATGTCAAATAATTTAAAAAATAGCAAAGAATAATCTAAATTTATTTTCATATAACTGTTTACCATTTTAATGTGTTCAATTCTCAAACCAAATTTTAATATCATTAGTATTCACTTATTGTACACATTTTTCGTTTTAAGACCATCCACTACTATAATTCACTACAAAAAGTTGATGCATTTCCAACTCATATTGTAAAGTGCAACTGTTATTAAAATTATTTTTAATAATTTAAGAATAGATTAATATTCAAATTCATTTATAAAAATTATTCATTCTTTAAATTAGTATTTAAAAGATTAAAATAATCATAAAATATTAGTCAAATTAAAAGATTAAAATAATCATAAAATATTAGTCAAATTAGCATAACATAACATGTTAATACCACATATATATTATAAAATGATTAATTGATATATCATATTAATAACATTTGACATACTATATATCATTGACATACTATATATCATAGAAGAGACTTAGACATATTGAAAGGAAAGAAGAAGACAGAGATAAGATGTAAGAGGAAACAAATAAAAAAACGCCCTAATAATCAAAACCCTTAATAACATTAATTATTTATCTAAGCTTGACTTTGAGAACAGAGGTTGGAGAAGAAGGAGACGACTAGGGACAGCAGAGGAGAGGTGCTGACTGATTGAGCGAGAATTTTAGAGTGTTGACGGGCTAACAGAGCAAAGGTGGTGGCTTGGCTTCTAGTAATTTTTTCAAAAATATTTTTTATTTATGTTATAATTGCATTATGTATTTTTTTTGTCACTTAAGTATCGTGTATGCAGCATGCATTGCTAGTTGCTATTTAGGCTAGAGCGAATATTTGGAGATTATAGCAACGACCCAAACTATCAAAATATATTTTATTAATAACAAATTTCATTTATAGTTGTGGTAGATTTTTATCTATATTGAAGATAAATTTAAACAGGAGTTTATCCGAGGATTCTAACCCCTTATAAAATATACTAAACGCCAAGAAAAATATCTTATACTACTATCTAATTATTCTCCTCCGGGTGCAGCATATTCCTATAACTCGAAGTCAAATCGATTATCATTACATATTATAGAGTGACATCAGGCGGGTCTCATTAAAAAGAGTAGACAAGAATCTATTACGGAGCATCCAACAACTCCAAAGACTGATAATCTTGGTGCCAGAATGCTATCCGTTATAGAATAATATAATAATAATGATTATAAAATAAAATGGATCGGTCTAATAGTTAGTTCACTGGTCTATTTAAGTAAGTGTCGCAAGTTCAAATTTCGCATGCAATAATTTATTAGCTAATAACAAACCCTTCAATGAAATTCTGATCTGCCACGACTTAGTCCTTAAATTGAATGGAGACATTGGAAAACAATATTTTTTTAATATTATATTTTTTAAAAATTTTAGTTTAATATTTTTTTTTTATTTACAAAGAGAAACAATCTCTACAAGAAAAAATGGTAAGAATATTCACTTAGAGATGAAAATAAAATTTATTTATAATATTAAGATTTGAAAGAAAGTAAATATTTAAATAAAAATTTATTTAAAAAACTAAATTTAAAAATATAAAATTTAAAAATACAATTTGTTCATACCTGGTTTAAAAACATAAGTCAGGCCTAAAAGCATATAAAAGCTCAAATATATCTATTGTGTAAGGTCGGACGAGAACACTACCAGAAGATAATCCCCCCTGAAGGAGTTATAACTTCCTCTAATATCTCTCACCCACTTCTAGAAGAGGGATCATAACCACCTTAGGATCAAGGTGTAACACCCTACTACACAGAGTTTTACGCTTAAGTCGTAGAATAGAGGTAGTGTGGTGTTACGGACCTCTAAACAACAAAATAAATACATAATAGAGAAGAGTATAATATACTAGGAGCCTTGAAACAAAACGGGTAAACAAAAACCGCGAAAATGAAAAGCGCAATGCTCAATGGAAAGGATTACTTGCGTGCTAAGAAACCTAATAGGAAAATGATAAAGATAAGCAAAAGAGTAAAGGAAAGCCAAGGAAATAGTATAACTAGCCCCTGAATCAGCCTGCGAAGCTAAGGCTGGCCGGAGGATATATATATATATATACATATAAACATACATAAGTATCCCCAAAATACACCAAAATACCAAAATAAACTCCGATCTCTCCTTCAACCTCTAAGAGGAGCAGCATACACAAGTTACTTGGAGAGTAAGCTAGATACATATGTACATATTTACAAACAGAAATCCAAAATACACCCAAGAACTACTTCGCTTCAAGGATCCAGACGCCTAGTGAGAAGCCTCTTGACCTGCATCTGAAAAACAGCAACACAGTATCGAATGAGAACCAGAGGTTCTCAGCATGGTAAAAATGCCACGCGTATAATAAATAAGGTCCTGAGAATGCCATAGGCAATCCTAGAAATCCGTTATTCAGTTATCCAACTTAATTACTAAATAGAAACCATAAACAGGGGTAGGTATTCTAAATCTGTCTAACTTACTCAATTTCAATCCTAACCTAACACCAAACCATTTCTCCATTTCCTCCATCACTCCATCATTCATAATGCAATAGAAACAAGCAACCAAACAAGTTCACGCATAAGTAATGAGCAAATAGTACAAGTAGCAAGTACGACAGGTAGTAGGTGCTATATATCAATTAGGCAAACCCAGGAAATGCATAGTAATCAAAACAAACAAATGCATATGATGCACGCCTATCCTATGGCTGATCGGGCCCATCTGTCGGTTATCCAGCCAACCCGACAAGTTCGAAAACCTTAGACTGTCCTCCGTCGCGCATCCCCAAGAGTCTATGCATATAGTTCACATTCATTCATCATATAATCACTCAATAGGTGTTATCCATATCCAGGAATTTATACGTGCCTAGTCACCCTTACGACGTAGGGTCAACAGAGTATCGAGATTCAACCTGGAACATGTGGTGGCGAGCCACGGTTCTGTTACCCAGGAAAACTTGTGTCTCAGATATCATTCATAAGCCATGGCAATTTCATTATCAATACATCATCAATTATCAAGCCTTAGTGTTAAACTTCGTTAACATTCCCATCTTCTTCATATAAGCCATCATTTACCTCTTACTTCACCCTCAAGTTATCTTATTTTCCTAGCTTCTTTTATCCACTGGACCTAGAACCATACTTTAAGCCTTAAAGGGAAGAAAATAGAAGTTTAGAAGTGAAAAATTAGTTTAGAACAGTTAAAACTGGTTTGCAGCAGGCAGCATCCACGCGTACATAGGCCACGCGCACGCATGGAGCGTACATCAAGTCACGCGTACGCGTGAATATACACACACGCATACGCATGCTTCTCGTGCATGCGTCGCCAAAATTCCACGTCATGCGTACGCGTGAGCCACGCGTACGCGTGGATGGGCGTTTTTTTCAAAAAAATGGGCATAATGCCCAGAAAGCTAGCTGCAACCAGTTTTGCCATCCCGTAACACAGATTATTACACCAAACTTTCAAAGTCCATAACGTTCTCTATAAAATTTCATTTTTGACAAAATTGATATCAATCAAAAGCGCTTAGAACCATATTTCATTAGCAACAATTCATAACTCAATACGGAATTTGTGGAGCAAATTATGGACGTCCAAAGTTCATCAAAATTTTGTTTTTAACCAATTCTCAACAAAACCTCATTTTCATCCACTCATGTCCCTTACCTTTACAACTTGCATTTTAATACCATATCAACCTATTTCATTAACAACCATTATCCATATTACCTTTAACCAATTCAACAAACCTTGATCATCAATAATTATCAACATTTACCTCATACATCAATAACCCTTCCTTTGTTTATATCAACTCTTCACCTATACCACCCTTCATCATATATTTATCAACCTTCTATCAACATATACCAATTAAATGTCATTAACATAAATCAACCCTTCATTAACACATATCAACTCATATAACAACTCTTTATTAACAAACACCAACCATATTCCATCAATATATACCAACATCAACACAACCCATCATAAATAAATCCAAGAACATACAATTAATAACTTCAACACCTCATAATTCCAATACATATTCATCAAAAATTTATTCCAACAACATTACAAGACTAATCATTAAATGCAATCAACTAATTTAACTTATCCTATGGTTCCTCTAACCTAATTTTCACAACACCGTAAATATTAAACGTGCGAAACTTAAACCATACCTTGGCCGATCACTTTGTTTCACCCAAGGCAGCCTCACAACACAAAACACAGCCCCTCTAAGCTCAATTAAAATAGCCACAAACCAAGCCTTGATCACCAATAAGCCTCCAAATACTCCCAATTCAATTCCAATGCATATATACCCACTTAATCTACACCTAATTCATATATATGTTTCAATTTCAGTTTTTTCACTATAAATGCAAGATTGAGCTAGGGTTATGGTGTCCTTACCATACCCATATGCTCAATAGCTTGAGCCCATAAGTCCCAGAAGCTAACTTGAGCATAAAACACAAAATTGGACAAGATTTCACTATAGGATTTTAATTTCACCAAAGAAAGGGGAATAGAGATTCTGAATCAAATATGAGGCTTACCAATGAAATTGATCGAATAGAAAAGTAGAGCTCAACGCGCTGAGCGCATGGCCGCGAACGGTACGGCGATCGGAGTCCGGACGGAGGAGTTATGGTGGATCAAAGGTGGTGAAGGTTTGAGAGCTCCTCTCCCCTTTCCCCCAATTCTGCTGACTTCGTTGGGTGCAAATGAAGGAGAAGAAGCTGCTGCTTCTTTTTAATTATGGGTCCGATTGGACCCACGGGCCCGGTTTGGGCCCCGATTCAACCGGTTCGGCCCTTCCGGTCCGATTTTGGGCTAAATTTTTGAAATTGGTATCAAAATTCTCGTTTTGATGAGCTCTATCCTATTTTGATATTAGTTTTGAATTTTTAGCTTTCCTAATTAAAATTCAATTTATTAACTAATTATTTACCGATTTTAGCGAGGTTTACACAAGGGACGGTTATCTACCACCAAAAGTAGAACTACTCCAACGGTGGTTATTGGCTCACTCCCAATAAGTACATTGACACCTTTAGGTATAACTAAGTCCAATACACTAAAAACCTGCTAAGACCCTTGCTGATATAAGCATTGAAGTGTTTTGCAGGTACCACCCCCACCTTCTCACTAACAACTCGGACGACGGCCACCAGACGTGGACTAAGTTGGAATCCGCCCCATTGAAGATTTATGCCTCACTTACAAGGCCAAAGGCAACCCAATTTCAGGTAACTCTTGGAACATTGGCGCCGTTGTCGGGACCTAGGGATCGACGTTTTATGGCGGATGATCACTATGAAGACGGACGCACAGCGTCTGAGTAGAACACCAAGACATGGTCAACAATAATCAGACCCTTGTGGTACCTCCTCCAAGAACAGAAGAACCACACAGGGAAGGCACCTCGGGTGATCATCCCTACAGAAGGATCCCCTCAGAGGTTCACCACCCTGAATGGGAAGAACAACCCCATTCTACCGATTTCATGGGATTACTACACGTACATCATGGCCGACTTGAGCAACTAGAGCAGGAGCTAGAATGACAGCGGGAGGCAGAAAGAAATTTGAGAAAAGAAATCGAGCGACGAAGAGAGCTGGAGGAAAATCTCTTGAAGTTAGAATCCGACATCCGAGGTAGGAATTCGCGTACAACTAGAGAGGACACCCCGTTGGAAGGAGAAGATCCTTTCACGGAAGATATCATGCAGGCTAGAGTTTCTAGAAACTTCAAAAGCCCGGACATGCATTTGTACGACGGAACGACCGACTCGAGACATCACCTAAGCAATTTCAAAAGTTGGATGTATTTGGCCGATGCCTTGGATGCAACTCGCTACAAGGCCTTCTGATAAACCATTATTTTATGATTTATATTGTGTTTAATTGTGTGGTTTTATCAAGTCATCACCCACTTATTCATATGATTAGCATGATATTACAAGTCCTTCCCAAAATTGTTCCATGGTTGAAAACTTGCTTCCTAAAGATCTTTTAATTGTATATTTTTATTCTTCTTTATACCATTCGATGCCGTGATCTGTGTGTTAAGTGTTTCAGGCTTCATAGGGCAGGAATTGCTTAGAGAATGGAGAGGAAGCTGACAAAAAATGGAAGAAACACAAGAAATTGAGGAGATTACCAGCGAGAAGCGACGCGAACACACGGCTCACGCGACCACGCGAAATGGAGGAAATCACAGTGACGCGCTCGCGTGCCTGACGCGAACGCGTGAATTGGAAGCCGCACGAGTGACGCGAATGCGTGGACGACGCACACGCGTGGCAAGAAAAAACGCTGGATGACGTGAACGCATGGATGACGCGATCGCGTGACATGCGCGATCTGTAAAATTTGCAGAAATCACTGGCGTGGATTCTGGGCCACATTTCAACCCAGTTTTCGGCCCAGAAATGCAGATTAGAGCAAGGAAACATGCAGAGACCAGGGAGAGGACATTCATTCGGCATAATTTTTAGTTTTAGATCTGACTTTACTCCTCCTCTAGGTTTTCTCTCTACACATTCATAGTTCTTAGGATTTCGTTTTTATTGCTTTTTAGATTAGGATATAGAGAAGAGTTATTACCTCCGCAAGACTTTATCTCTCTAGTTTGTTTTCTCTATTTTTTTACTTACTCTTTCATATCCTTAATTTGTTCAGAGTTACCATTGGATTATTTTTTTACTTCCTGATCCAAGCTTGCCAGTATTTGATCCTGAGATTGAAAGAACTATTTCACGTATAAGGCAAGCTCGGCGTCGGTTAGTCCTCTCCGAGGACGAATCTGAAACGTCACTTAAGGAAGAAACAAGCTCCCTTCCTACTGATTCAATTGATTCACGTGCAGGTAACATGGCAGCACCTAGGAGAGTTACTATCCAGGAAGCTGGAGCCCCAGATTTCACACTGCAGCCGTTTCAAGCGCATCACCCAGCGGTGGATGTAGATTTTGAAATAAAGACTGCACTACTCAACTTGATGCCCAAGTTTCATAGCTTACCTGCTCAAGAGCCTATCAAGCACCTTAGGGATTTCCAGACAGCTTGTTCTACTGTTAAGCGTGATGGTGCTGATGAAACTTCTATTCTGTTAAAATCCTTCCCATTCTCTCTTGAGGGAAAGGCAAGAGAGTGGTACTACACTAAACCCGGAGCAACTGTTTCTAACTGGGATACGCTTAAAAGAGAATTTTTGGAAAAATTCTTTCCAGCTGAAGTTACCGATAAACTGAGAAAAGACATTTCCATGATTGTTCAGGACGAATCCGAGACTCTCTACGAATACTAGGAGTGCTTCAACAATCTTCTGGAAGCATGTCCCCACCATATGATTGACAAGATAGTGTTGCTCGGCTACGTCACACAGGGCATGAAGCCTCAAGATAAGACCACATTGGAAGGTGCTAGCAATGGGTCTATGAAAAAGTACAAAACCACTGATGAGGCATGGCAATTGATCAGCGACTTAGCTGAATCTACTCAGAATCACAGGCAGAAACAAAGCCGGTCAAGAGCTGTTGTAGAGGTATCCTCTAGCAGAGAGACTACTGCTCTAACTCAGAGTATCTGTGAAATGACCAACTTACTGAAGTAGATGCAGTTGAGTCAACAACAAGCTCAGCAAGCTCAGCCTTCTCCACCACAGCAAAGCCAACAGTTGGTTTCACAAAGATTATGCGGGATCTGTGCTGATTATAGTCATTATACTGATGAATGTCCGCAGCTCTAGCAGGAAGACAACACTGTGGCAGCCACTCATAACTTCTATGACCGCCCCAATCAAGGATACAATCAAGGTGGCAGCTACAACCATGGATGGCAGGACAATTCCAACCAAGGTTGGAGAGATAATTCTAACCAGGATTGGAGGGACAATCATAACAGATGAGGCAGAGATAACAATGGAAATCAGAGGTGGAATAACAATAACAACATCAGACAGCAAAATCAGAATCAGGCCTACAGAGCACCTCATCTAAGGCAGCCTCAAGCATCTCAGCAGACCCCTCAGATCACTTATCCATCCTCATCTCCTAATGATGAGTTATTACACTCTATTGATCGGAGACAGCAGGCCATGGAAAACAACCTTACTTCTACTCTAAATGGTCTGAACTCTACCTTACAAGCTCTTGTCTCACAGATTGGATCACTAAATAACTCCACAAACCAACTTTCAAGCTCCGGTGGACTTCCTTCTCAACCCTTACCTAATCCCAAGGGTGGCATCAATGCCATTACTCTAAAATCCGGAACCACACTGTAGGAGAGGAACCAAGAGGAGCAAAGTCCACCAGAACACACCCCAGCTGAAGATGCAGTGGAAATGGAAGATGCTGAAGAGGAAGAGGACATACAGGACATAGTTGAAGAAGAGGAAACTCAACCACAGGGTGAAGCACTAAAGAATGTTGAAACTGCTGAATACCCGTCCTGTCCCCTTTCCACAACTCACAAGGAAGCCCATGAAGCAGATGGAACTCAATCCCAAATTGGTAGAAATATTCAAAAAGGTTGAGGTAACTGTTCCCCTTTTTGATGTTATTCAACAGGTACCTAAATATGCGAAATTTCTAAAGGATTTATGTATACATAAGGATAAAATTAATAAATTAGAAACCATTCCTTTAGGTAGTTCTATCTCTGCTTTAATGGGAGGTATACCTGAAAAATGTAGTGATCCAGGTCCATGTATGGTTAACTGTACTATTGGAGGTGTGATATTTTCTGACTGCATGTGTGATTTAGGAGCGTGTGTTAGTATAATGCCTTTGTCTATATATAATTCTTTAAGGCTCCCTCCCTTAAAAAGGTCGGCAGCTCATTTTGTGTTGGCAGATAAAAGCATTATTACAGTGATTGGAGTTGCTGAAGATGTATTAGTGAGTATCAAGGAGCTCATGTTTCCCATTGATTTCTATATCCTGGAAATGCCCCCTAATGACTCCGGGAGGCCATCATCAATCCTGCTTGGAAGACCATTCCTGAAGACTTCAAAGTTCAAGCTGGACGCATTTTCAGGAACTTATTCTTTTGAAATAGATGGCAGAATAGTAAAATTCAGTTTAAATGAAGCTATGAAGCACCCTCCGGAAGATCATTCTATCTCCCAGTGTGACATCATTGATGAAACCGTAGCTGAAGTTCACCAAGAAGAATTAGAAAAGAAGTACATAGGGCAAGGTCCAAGTGTGGAGACATTCTCAGAGGACAATGAGAGCACTTTATCATTATCACCAGCTCCGGATAATCCAGAGCTTGGCCATGAGCAGAAATTAGAATTAAAACCCCTCCCTCCACACCTCAAGTATACTTACCTTGAGGACAAGCAGAAGTTTCCAGTTATTATTGCGAGGGAGCTCACTTCCCAACAAGAAGAACAGCTACTCAGTGTACTGAGAAAACATAAGAAAGCGATTGGATGGAGCTTGGCGGATATAGTGGGTATCAACCCTCAAGTTTGTGAGCACAGAATATTCTTAAAAGAGGGAGCAAAACTTGTCCGTCAACCTCAAAGGAGATTGAATCCCACCATCTTAGAAGTTGTCAAGAAGGAAGTGACCAAGCTACTTGAAGCAGATATCATTTATCCCATCTCAGATAGTGAATGGGTCAGCCCAGTACAAGTGGTGCTCAAGAAGTCTGGAGTCACAACAGTAAGAAATGAGCAAAGAGAGCTTCTGACAACTAGAGTGTAGAATTCATGGAGAGTTTGCATTGACTATAGGCGTCTCAACCAAGCCACTCGCAAGGATCATTATCCCTTGCCATTCATTGATCAGATGCTTGATCGCCTGTCAGGTAAATCCCATTACTGCTTTTTAGATGGTTATACAGGCTACTTTCAAATTCATATAGCCCCTGAGGATCAGGAAAAGACTACTTTTACATGTCCTTTTGGAACTTATGCTTATAAGAGAATGCCATTTGGTTTATGCAATGCACCAGCTACTTTCCAAAGGTGCATGATGAGTCTTTTCTCTGACCTTATTGAGACTTGTATGGAAGTCTTTATGGATGACTTTAGCATATATGGTGATTCATTTAGCCTTTGCTTGGATAGTTTATCTAGAGTATTGGACAGGTGTGTTAGTTCAAACCTTGTTTTAAATTTTAAAAAGTGTCATTTTATGGTGAAACAAGGAATTGTTCTAGGGCATGTTGTTTCTGATACTGGTATCTCTGTAGACCCAGCAAAGGTGAATGTTATTTCTAGTTTACCTTACCCCTCTTCCATGAGGGAAGTCTGTTCGTTCCTTGGCCATGCAGGTTTTTACAGGAGATTCATTAAGGACTTCAGTAAGGTAGCATTACCTTTATCCAGATTGCTGTAGAAAGATATCGAGTTCGAGTTCAGTGAAGATTGTGAGCAAGCTTTTGATAAGCTGAAGACTGCCCTGACTCAAGCTCCAATTGTGAGAGGACCAGACTGGAGCCAGCCATTTGAAATCATGTGCGATGCTTCCAATCATGCAGTAGGAGCAGCGCTGGCTCAGCGCGAAGGTAAGGACCCTTTCGTCATTGCTTATGCGTCTAAAACTTTAGACGCTACTCAATCTAATTACACTACTACTGAAAAAGAGCTCGTAGCTATTGTGTTCGCTCTGGATAAATTCCGAGCCTATTTACTTGGTACTAAAGTAGTAGTGTACTCAGACCACGCAGCTCTAAAGTACTTATTAGCTAAAAAGGAGTCCAAACCAAGGCTTATATGTTGGATACTGCTACTATAGGAATTTGATTTAGAAATTAAGGATAGGAGTGGTAACCAGAATCTAGTGGCAGACCATTTGAGTCGCCTTGAGCACATTAAGGATGCATCTACTCCTATAAATGATAATTTCCCATTCGACAACTTACAAGCAGTATCTGAAGTAGTCCCTTGGTATACGCCTGTAGCTAATTATCTAGTCAGCCGCACTTTTCCTACAGACTTTACTAAGCATCAAAGAGACAAGCTGAAAAGCGAGTCCAAATATTATATATGGGATGACCCATATTTATGGAGGTGTGGTGCTGACCAGGTAATTAGACGATGTGTGCCTCAATCAGAATTTCAGTCCATTTTAGAGGCCTGCCACTCATCTGAGAGTGGAGGACATTTCGGTCCTCAAAGAACAGCTAGAAAAATTTTAGACTGTGGATTCTGGTGGCCTACTCTTTTTAAAGACGCTGCTGAATTTTGCAAATCTTGTTCCCCATGTGATAAACCCTGATTTCATGATTATCTTGTGCTTATTTTAGGGGATTTTATCACCTTTTTCCACATTTATTCAATGAAATAGCATGGTTTTGTAATTCTCCCTTGAATTGTGCTTAAGTGTAAAAACATGCTTTTTAGGCCCTTAAATTGGTGATTTTAATCCACTTTAATTCCATTCGATGCCTTGATGTGTTTGTTGAGTGATTTCAGGTTCATAAGGCAAGCATTGGATGGAAGAAGTGAGGAGAAAAGCATGCAAAGTGGGAGAACTCATGAAGAAATGAAGAAACCGTAAAGCTGTCAAGCCTGACCTCTTCGCACTCAATCGACCATAACTTGAGCTACAAGGGTCCAAATGAGACGGTTTTAGTTGCGTTGGAAAGCTAACATCCGGGGCTTCGAAATGATATAAAATTTTCTATATGTTGCTTCGCGCTCAGGGGCGCGCACGCGCCATGTACGCGTGCGCGCCGATGCTGCTCGTGGGTCCACTTTAATGAAATCGCCCCCAGCGATTTTGCAGCTCATTTTGGGCCAAATCCAGCCCATTTCTAATGCTATTGAACCCAATGATTGAGGGGGGAATGAACCAAGTAGTCATAATTTAGTTTTCATCATGTTTTAGGTTAGATTTCTAGAGAGAAAGGCTCTCTCCTCTCTCTAGATTTTAGGGTAGTTTATGTTTAATTTTCTTAAATCCAACTTTTAATTCTTGTTTTAATTTAGTTTCTCCTTTTAATTTCTTGTTATGACATCTCTATTCTTCTAGTTTTACTTGTCATTTCCTTTATTTTGCCATTTTTATGTTTATGAACCATTGTTGAATCTTAATTTTCTTTAATGCAATTTTATGTTTCCATGTTCTTTTAATTGATGATTTGAATTGTTGATTTACTTTTCTTGCAATTGATAGTTGGTAGATTTATATTTCTTGCACATTTTACTATGCTTTCCATTTGTACCCACCAAGTGTTTGACAAAATGCTTGGTTGGGCCTTAGAGTAGATTTTGAGCATTCTTGGCTTGGAAAGAGTAATTAGGCAATCTTGAGTCATGAAAACCCAACTTATGTTGGTGATCTAGAGTTGTTAGCTAATATTGTTTCCATTGACGCTAATCTTTTGCTAATTAAATTAGTGAGTTGATTAGGACTTTTGGATTGAGATTAGCTAGTCTTATTAGACTTTCTCTCATGGAAGATAATATGATACCTTCTTCCAATATTGGAGATGACGTAATAAGATAAATTCTTGTTACTATTGTGGTATGATTGATTAGTCTTGTTTGACTTTCTCCCTATTTGTTGGAGTTAACTAAATAAGATGAATTAATTATTGCATGACTAGGATAGAAAGCCTATAATCTCAATCTTTGCCATGAATGTCTCTCTTTATTAATTTCTTTCTTTATTTACATGCTTGATTTACTTTTCTTGTCATTTATCTTGTTGCCTCTCTTATCAACCAAAAACCCCTTGCCCCTTCATAGCCAATAATCATTCACTTCATTGCAATTCCTTGTGAGACGACCCGGAGTCTAAATACTCCGGTTAATTTTCATTTGGGGTTTGTTAATTGTGACACAACCAAAATTTTTTATTGGGAGGATTGTTTGTTGGTGTAGAACTATACTTGCAACAAAAATTCATTCATTTGAGGAAATTCTATACCACGACAAATCTCTTAAATCAAAATGGCGCCGTTGCCGGGGAGTTACAATGGTGTTACATTATTGGCTATTGTGAATATTGTGAATATATTTGCCTTTTACTTATTTGTTAGTTTTTGTTAGTTTTAGGACTTTGTTGCTTATTTTTGTTAGCTTTTGCTTTTATTTGCTACTATGAATTTTCACCACTTTGGTTATGAGTTTGTCTCAAATTATGTTGTAGGAAATGGGAATTATAATGACAATATGCATCAAGGATGGAACAATCAAAGGTGGGAGGAGCCTCAAAGGATTGATCACCCTTCTTGGCAACAACCCCCTCCGGATTCTTATGGGTATAACTCTAATCCTAATGCATATCAATCTAATGGATGTGGTGACCCTTATTGTGATTTTCAACAACCACCACCATATGTCTATGAACCACCTCCTCAACATAATTTTCCACCACCTTACTCACAAGCCCCTTTTCACCGAACACCTCCATATGACCCCAACCCTTATCCATCATACCAACCACCTTATGAACCATATGAACCACACATGGAACCACCACCATTCCAACACAATTACTCTCAAGAACCACCTCAATATACACCATCTCCATACCCTTACCAAGATGGACCAACTTCCAATTATGAAACTTTCTTCCCAACCAATGAACCTTCTTTTTCCACACCACCTCCAATGGATGATCCTCTTCAAGAATGTGTTAGTTCTTATATTCAAAGGCAAGAAGAGAACCAAAAGGAGTTTAAGGAGTTAGAAGCCAAGATAGCTATCCTAGCGGAAGTCGTTAGCAATATGGTCTCCTCCCAACTAAGCCTAAGCAACCAAGGCACTCCCATTGATGAATGTGGAGAAGCAATTAAGGAGCATAGTGAAAGAGTGAGTTTAGAGCTTCAAAGTGAAGAAGAGGAGTTGAAGCAAGAATTGTCACAAGGGGAAGAAGTTGAGATGAATGAGCCAGAAGAAGTGGTTGAAGATCTAGGAGATGTTGGAAGTCCATGGGAATGTAGAATTAGAGAGTCCTCTTCCAAGATGCTTGATGTTGATGTTGAGGAGGGTGTACAACCTCCAAGGCATATAATGACTGAAGACTTTGAAGAGGTTGATCAAGAAATGGATTCAATCATTGAAGAGTTTCTATCTACAATTGAATCCTCTCCCATTGGGCTTGAAATTGAGATCAAAGAAGAAGATGCACAACCTCTCATGCCTTTGGTGAGCAATGAAGAATAAATTGAATTGGAAGCAAGCCACCAAGAGGAAGAGGTTGAAGTTGAGGAAAGTTGTAAAGAGGTGGAGATCGTCAAGGAAGAGCATAAGGGAGTGGAGCTTGCAAGATCATTGGGACCATCCCTTCCTAAGTCACCATCATCCAACACAACATTCAAGTGGATAAAATTCTTATCCCTAAACTTTAATTTCTCACTTGAATATGGTTTGATTGAAAATGATGGTCAACTTAGAGCTCTTTGTGGAGTTAAGAGTAGGAGAGAGTTGTGTAGTGGTTGGAAACATCACTCTAAGTTCATAATGGTTGTATGCTCAAAGCTGAATAGCCATGGTTGGTGTAGAACCAAATTGCATGGGTCTAGGAGAATGTTTGGGTGCTTAATTGAGAATTCTAAGGTCATGCCACCCAATTGGAATCATGATGATCAATTTGAAGATGGGTGTCAAAACAAAGTATGGGATCCCGGATCGCACAAGGAGAATCAAACTTGGGAGCCCATGGTTTGTGTGGAACTCCATCAAGGCTTGGAGTTATCATCTTTGAAGACTAAAGCTTACTGGAGATTCAAGCATTGGTGGATGTTCCAAGATGGTTACAAGCACAAGCCACCTTAAGAGGATCTCCCTACAAGTCCAACTTAAGAACAATAAACAAAAGTGCTAGGTGGGAGACACCCCACCATGGTAAATTCTTTTCATTTTTTCCCCTTTTGTACATATTGGTAATTAGTTTAATTACATGTTTTGTTTTGTTTGTTGAGTTTAGTTGGTAGTATAATATGTTAAATAAGGTTTTGAGGTGTTTGGGTAGCTGTTTGGAGGTTTGGAATGCTTGGTTTGGTGCAATAACTTGGAAAATTTTTGAAAAACAGAGCACCAACCTGCGCGTGCGCGCATCTGGCGCGTACGCGTGCCTCAAGCATTTTCGACCATCCACGTGGGCGCGCCATGTGCGCGGACGCGTGGATTGAAAAATCTCACCCCTCCATACATTGACCCGAGAGTTGCGCCTACACTGCGCCAGCATACTGGGAGCGCTTCAATAATCTTCTGGAAGCATGCCCCCACCATATGATTGACAAGATAGTGTTACTCGGCTACGTCACACAGGGCATGAGGCCCCAAGATAAGACCACATTGGAAAGTGCTAGCAATGGGTCTATGAAAAAGTACAAGACCACTGATGAGGCATGGAAATTGATCAGCGACTTAGCAGAATCTACTAGGAATCACAGGCAGAAACAAGGCCGTGCAAAAGCCGTTGCAGAAGTATCCTCTAGCAGAGAGACTGCTGCTCTAACTCAGAGTATCTGTGAAATGACCAACTTGCTAAAGCAGATGTAATTGAATCAACAACAAGTTCAGCAAGCTCAACCTTCTCCACCACAGCAAAACCAACAGTTAGTCCTACAGAGAGTTTGCAGAATTTGTGCTGATTATAGCCACTATACTGATGAATATCCGCAACTCCAGTAGGAAGACAACACCGTGGCAGCCACTCATAACTTCTATGACCGCCCCAACCAAGGGTACAATCAAGGTGGCAATTACAACCATGGATGGCAGGACAATTCTAACCAGAATTGGAGGGACAACAACAACAGAGGAGGCAGAGACAATCAGGGAAATCAGAGGTGGAATAATAACAACAACAGGCAGCAGAACCAGTACCAGCCTTACCGAGCACCTCACCTGAGGCAATCCCAAGGACCACAGAATACCTAACAGCAGACCTCTCAAATTACTTATCCTTCCTCATCCTCTAATGATGACTTACTACAATCTATTGATTGGAGACAACAGACCATGGAAAATAACATTAATGCCACTCTAAATGGTCTGAACGCTATTTTGCAAGCTCTTGTCTCACAAATTAGATCAATGAATAACTCCAATAACCAACCTATGAGTGGTGCACGAAATTGTGATGTCCAGGCTCAAACTATTTCTGGCACGTGAGCAACTTGGTACGCGTGTGATTACACATTCATAATTGTCACAACTTCGATACAACTAACCAGCAAGTGCACTGGGTCGTCCAAGTAATACCTTACGTGAGTAAGGGTCGAATCCCACGGAGATTGTTGGTATGAAGCAAGCTATGGTCACCTTGTAAATCTCAATCAGGCAGATATAAAGTGATAATGGTGTTTTCGAATTTAATATAATAAAATAGGGATAGAGATACTTATGTAAATCATTAGTAGGAATTTCAGATAAGCGAATGGAGATGCTTTTCGTTCTTCTGAACCTCTGCTTTCCTGCTATCTTCATCCAATCAGTCTTACTCCTTTCCATGGCTGGCTTTATGTGATACATCACCACTGTCAATGGCTACTTTCGGTCATCTCTCGGGAAAATGATCCAATGCCCTGTCACGGCACGGCTAATCGTCTGGAGGCATCACCCCTGCCAATGACTTCATCTTATCCTCTCAGTGAATAATATGCTCACGCACCCTGTCACGGCACGGCTATTCATCTGTCGGTTCTCGATCATGCTGGAATAGGATTTACTATCCTTTTGCGTCTGTCACTAACGCCCTGCAATCGCGAGTTAGGAGCTCGTCACAGTCATTCAATCATTGAATCCTACTCGGAATACCACAGACAAGGTTTAGACTTTCCGAATTCTCTTGAATGCCGCCATCATTCTAGCTTATGCCACGAAGATTCTGGTTAGGAGATCTAAGAGATATTCATTCTAGCTTAATTCATGTAGAACATAAGTGTTTGTCAGGCACGCGTTCATAAGGGAGAAGGATGATGAGCGTCACACATAATCATCACCTTCATCACGTTCTTGGGTGCGAATGGATATCTTAGAAGCGAAATAAGAAGAATTGAATAGAAAACAGTAGTACTTTGCATTAATCTTTGAGGAACAGCAGAGCTCCACACCTTAATCTATGGAGTGTAGAAACTCTACCGTTGAAAATACATAGTGAAGGTCCAGGCATGGCCGAGATGGCCAGCCCCCTTGATCTAAGAACAATGCGTTCAAAGATGATCCTAAGATCCTAAGATGATCAAAAGATGCCTAATACAATAGTAAAAGGTCTTATTTATAATAAACTAGCTACTAGGGTTTACATGAGTAAGTAATTGATGCATAAATCCACTTCCGGGGCCCACTTGGTGTGTGTTTGGGCTGAGCCTGAGTGTTGCACGTGCAGAGGCCATTTGTAGAGTTGAACGCCAGTTTCTATGCCAGTTTGGGCGTTCAACTCTGGTTTTGGATCCTTTTCTGGCGCTGGACGCCAGATTTGGGCAGAAGGCTGGCGTTGAACGCCAGTTTACGTCGTCAATTCTTGGCCAAAGTATGGACTATTATATATTGCTGGAAAGACCTGGATGTCTACTTTCCAACGCAATTGGAAGCGCGCCATTTCGAGTTTTGTAGCTCCAGAAAATCCACTTTGAGTGCAGGGAGGTCAGAATCCAACAGCATCAGCAGTCCTTCTTCAACCTCTGAATCTGATTTCTGCTCAAGTCCCTCAATTTCAGCCAGAAAATACCTGAAATCATAGAAAAACACACAAACTCATAGTAAAGTCTAGAAATGTGAATTTATCATAAAAACTAATGAAAACATCCCTAAAAGTAGCTAGATTCTACTAAAAATATACTAAAAGCAATACCAAAAAGCGTATAAATTATCCGCTCATCACAACACCAAACTTAAATTGTTGCTTGTCCCCAGGCAACTGAAAATCAAATAGGATAAAAAGAAGAGAATATACTATAAATTTCAAACTAGCAATGAAACATAGTTTCAATCATATGAGCGGGACTTATAGCTTTTTGCCTCTTGAATAGTTTTGGCATCTCACTTTATCCATTGAAGTTTAGAATGATTGGCATCTATAGGAACTTCAGATTTCGAATAGTGTTATTGACTCTCCTAGTTCAGTATGATGATTCTTGAACACAGCTTCTTTATGAGTCTTGGCTGTGGCCCTAAGCACTTTGTTTTCCAGTATTACCACCGGATACATAAATGCCACAGACACATAATTGGGTGAACCTTTTCAGATTGTGACTCAGCTTTGCTAAAGTCCCCAATTAGAGGTGTCCAGGGTTCTTAAGCACACTCTTTGTTTTTGCTTTGGACCTTGACTTTAACCGCTCAGTCTCAAGTTTTCACTTGACACCTACACGCCACAAGCACATGGTTAGGGACAGCTTGGTTTAGCCGCTTAGACCAGGATTTTATTCCTTTAGGCCCTCCTATCCACTGATGCTCAAAGCCTTGGGATCCTTTTTATTTGCCCTTGCCTTTTGGTTTTAAGGGTTATTGGCTTTTTCTGCTTGCTTTTTCTTTTTCTTTCTATTTTTTTTTCTCTATTTTTTTCGCCCTATTTTTTTTTTTCTGCAAGCTTTGTTCTTTGCTGCTTTTTCTTGCTTCAAGAATCGTTTTTATGATTTTTCAGATTATCAAATAACATGTCTCCTAGTCATCATTCTTTCAAGAGCCAACATATTTAACATTCTTAAACAACAACTTCAAAAGACATATGCACTGTTCAAGCATACATTCAGAAAACAAGAAGCATTGTCACCACATCAACATAATTATGCTAAGTTCAAGGATAAATTCAAAACTCATGTACTTCTTGTTCTTTTGAATTAAAACATTTTTCATTTAAGAGAGGTGATGGATTCATAGGACATTCATATCTTTAAGACAAAGTTACTAACTACTAATGATCATGTAATGAAGGCACAAACATAGATAAGCACATAACATAGAAAATGAAAAACAGAGAAAGCAAGAACAAGGAATGAATCCACCTTAGTGATGGTGGCGTTTCCTTCTTGAGGAACCAATGATGTCCTTGAGCTCTTCTATGTCTCTTCCTTGTCTTTGTTGCTCCTCCCTCATTGCTTTTTGATCTTCTCTTATTTCATGAAGTATGATGGAGTGCTCTTGATGTTCCACCCTTAGTTGTCCCATATTGGAACTCAATTCTTCTAGGGAGGTGTTGATGTGCTCCCAATAGTTTTGTGGAGGAAAGTGCATTTGAGGCATTTTCGGAATCTCATGGTGATGAGCTTCTTGCGCCTCTTGAGCTCCATGACTGGGCTCTCTTGCTTGCTCCATCTTTTTCTTAGTGATGGGCTTTTCCTCTTTAATGAGGATATCTCCCTCTATGTCAATCCCAGCTGAATTGCATAGGTGGCAATTGAGGTGAGGAAAGGCTAACCTTGCCATGGTGGAGGACTTGTCAGCCACCTTGTAGAGTTCTTGAGGTATAATCTCATGAACTTCCACCTCTTCTCCAATCATGATGCTATGGATCATGATGGCCCGGTCTATAGTAACTTCAGACCGGTTGCTAGTGGGAATGATTGAGCATTGAATAAACTCCAACCATCCTCTAGCAATAGGCTTGAGGTCCAATCTTCTTAGTTGAACCGGCTTGCCTTTGGAGTCAATCTTCCATTGAGCTCCTTCTACACATATGTCCATAAGGACTTGGTCCAACCTTTGATCAAAGTTGACTCTCCTTGTGTAGGGGCGTGCGTTTTCTTCCATGTATGGCAAGTTGAACGCCAACCTCACATTCTCCGGACTAAAATCTAAGTATTTCCTCCGAACCATTGTAACATAGTTCTTTGGATCCGGGTTCTTACTTTGATCATGGTTCTTGGTGATCCATGCATTGGCATAGAACTCTTGAACTATTAGGATGCCGACTTGTTGGATGGGATTTGTTAGAACTTCCCAACCTCTTCTTTGAATTTCATGTCGGATCTCCGGATACTCATTTCTTTTGAGTTTAAAAGGGACCTCAGGGATCACCTTCTTCCTGGCCACAACATCATAGAAGTGGTCTTGATGGGCTTTGGAGATGAACCTTTCCATCTCCCATGACTCGGATGTGGAAGCTTTTATCTTTCCTTTCCCTCTTCTAGAGGATTCTCCGGTCTTAGGTGCCATCAATGGTAATGGAAAAACAAAAAAGCTATGCTTTTACCACACCAAACTTAGAATATTGCTCGCCCTCGAGCAATAAACAAAAAAATAGAAGAAGAAGAAGAAGAAATATGGAGAGGGAGAGGGAGATGTGGTTTCGGCTAAGGAGAGTGTAGAGGGGTGTGTTGTGTGAATTTGGTGAAGAATGGAGGTCTTTATATAGGGAATGGAGGGGGGGTTAAGGTTCGGCCATATGGGTGGGTTTGGGTGGGAAATTGGTTTTGAATTTTGAAGGTAGGTGGAGTTTATGAGGTAGGTTTATTGGGAAGAGTGGGTGGATATGAGTGGTGAAGAGGTGATGGGGAAGAGAGTTTGAGGTGATTGGTGAAGGGTTTTTGGGTAAGAGTGTTTATGGGGTTGTGTGAAAGAGAGTGGTGAGAAGAAGTGAGTGGAGGTAGGTGGGGATCTGTGGGGTCTACAGATCCTGAGTGGATCCTGTGGGATCCACAGATCCTGAGTGGATCCTGTGGGGTCCACAGATCCTGAGGTGTCCAAGGATTTACATCCCTGCACCCATTAGGCATGTAAAAATGCCTTTGTATCCAACTCTGGGCGTTCAGCGCCAGGTTGGTGGCCATTTTGGGCGTTCAACGCCCATCTGTGTGCCATTTCTGGCATTGAACGCCAGAACCATGCCTGTTCTGGCGTTCAGCGCCCAGAAGCTGCCCATTTTGGGCGTTCAGCGCCAGAACCATGCTCTGTTCTGGCGCTGAACGCCAGACAGATGCTCTTCCAGGGTGTAATTTTTCTTCTGCTGTTTTTGATTCCGTTTTCAATTTTTATATTTATTTTGTGACTCCACATGATCATGAACCTAAGAAAACATGAAAAACAATAAAAATAAGAATTAGATAAACATTGGGTTGCCTCCCAACAAGCGCTTCTTTAATGTCAATAGCTTGACAGTGGGCTCTCATGGAGCCTCACAGATGTGCAGAGCTTTGTTGAAACTCTCCAACACCAAACTTAGAGTTTGGATATGGGAGTTCAACACCAAACTTAGAGTTTGGTTGTGGCCTCCCAACACCAAACTTAGAGTTTGACTGTGGGGGCTTTGGTTGACTCTGCTTGGAGAGAAGCTTTTTCTGCTTCCTCTCCATGGTTGCAGAGGGAGATCCTCGAGTTTTAAACACAAGGGACTTCTCATTCCATTGAAGGAATATTTCACCTCTGTCAACATCAATCACAGCTCTTGCTGTGGCCAGGAAAGGTCTTCCTAGGATGATGGATTCATCCTCTTCCTTTCCAGTATCCAGGACTATGAAATCAGTAGGTATGTAAAGGCCCTCAACCTTTACTAATACATCTTCTACTTGTCCATAAGCCTGTTTTCTTGAGCTGTCTGCCATCTCCAGTGAGATTTTAGCAGCTTGCACCCCATAGATTCCCAGTTTCTCTATTACAGAGAGGGGCATGAGGTTTATCCCTGAACCAAGGTCACACAGAGCCTTAAAGATCATGGTGCCTATGGTACAAGGGATTATGAACTTTCCAGGATCCTGTCTCTTCTGAGGCAATGTCAGTTGATCCAGATCACTTAGTTCATTGATGAACAAGGGAGGTTCAACTTCCCAAGCATCAATGCCAAATAATTTGGCATTCAGCTTCATGATTGCACCAAGAAACTTGGCAGTTTGCTCTTCAGTGACATTCTCATTCTATTCAGAAGAGGAATACTCATCAGAGCTCATGAAGGGCATAAGGAGGTTCAATGGAATCTCTATGGTCTCTAGATGAGCCTCAGAGTCCTTTGGTTTCTCAGAGGGAAGCTCCTTATTGATCACTGGACGTCCCAGGAGGTCTTCCTCCTTGGGATTCACGTCCTCTCCTCTCCTCACAGGTTCGGCCATGGCGCTTATGTCAATGGCCTTGCACTCTCCTTTTGGGTTCTCTTCTGTATTGCTTGGGAGAGTACTAGGAGGGATTTCAGTGATCCTTTTACTCAGCTGGCCCACTTGTGCTTCCAAATTTCTAATGGAAGACCTTGTTTCATTCATGAAACTTACAGTGGCCTTAGATAGATCAGAGACTAGATTTGCTAAATTAGAAGCATTTTGTTCAGAGTTCTCTGTCTGTTGCTGAGTGGATGATGGAAAAGGCTTGCTATTGCTAAACCTGTTTCTTCCACCATTATTAAAGCCTTGTTGGGGCTTTTGATCCTTCCATGAGAAATTTGGATGATCTCTCCATGTTGAGTTATAGGTGTTTCCATAAGGTTCACCTAAGTAATTTACCTCTGCTATTGCAGGGTTCTCAGGATCATAAGCTTCTTCTTCAGAAGATGCCTCTTGAGTACTGTTGGATGCAGCTTGCATTCCATGCAGACTCTGAGAGATCATATTGACTTGCTGAGTCAATATTTTATTCTGTGCCAATATGGCATTCAGAGTATCAACTTCAAGAACTCCCTTCTTCATAGGCGTCCCATTACTCACAGGATTCCTTTTAGAAGTGTACATGAACTGGTTATTAGCAACCATGTCAATGAATTCTTGAGCTTCTGCAGGCGTTTTCTTTAGGTGAATGGATCCACCTGCAGAAGTGTCCAGTGACATCTTTGATAGCTCAGATAAACCATCATAGAATATATCCAGGATGGTCCATTCTGAAAGCATGTCAGAAGGACACTTTTTGGTCAACTGTTTGTATCTTTCCCAAGCTTCATAGAGGGATTCACCTTCTTTCTGTCTGAAGGTTTGAACATCAGCTCTAAGCTTGCTCAGCTTTTGAGGCGGAAAGTACTTGGCTAAGAAAGCCGTGACCAGCTTATCCCAAGAGTTCAGGCTGTCTTTGGGTTGGGAATCCAACCATAATCTAGCTCTGTCTCTTACAGCAAAAGGGAAAAGCATGAGCCTGTAGACTTCAGGATCTACTCCATTAGTCTTAACAGTATCACATATTTGCAAGAATTCAGTTAAGAACTGAAAAGGATCTTCAGATGGAAGTCCATGAAACTTGTAGTTCTGCTGCATCAGAGAAACTAATTGAGGTTTCAGCTCAAAATTGTTTGCTCCAATGGCAGGAATGGAGATGCTTCTTCCATGTAAATTGGAATTAGGTGCAGTAAAGTCACCAAGCATTCTCCTTGCATTGTTGTTGGGTTCGGCTGCCATCTCCTTTACTTGTTCGAAATTTTCAATCAAGTTGTCTCTGGATTGTTGTAATTTAGCTTCTCTTAATTTTCTTTTCAGAGTCCTTTCAGGTTCTGGATCAGCTTCAACAAGAATGCCTTTTTCTCTGTCCCTGCTCATAAGAAAGAAGAGAGAAGAAGAAAAGAAGAGGAATCCTCTATGTCACAGTAAAGAGGATCCTTATTGTTAGTAGAAGAAAAGAAGAAGAAATTCGAACACAGATAGAAGAGGGGGTTCGAATTTGGTGATGATGTGAGGAAGAGATGTTAGTAGATGAATAAATAAATAGAATAAGATGAGAGAGAAGGAGGGAATTTTCGAAAATTATTTTTGAAAAGGAGTTAGTGATTTTTGAAAATGGTTTTTGAAAAATGTTAGTAATTTTCGAAAATTTTTGAAATCAAAAATAAAAATAATTAGTTAATTAAAAAGAAATTTTTGAAAAAGAGGGAAGATATTTTCGAAAACGAGAGAGAGAGAGTTAGTTAGGTGGTTTTGAAAAAGATAAGAAACAAACAAAAAGTTAGTTAGTTAGTTGAAACAAATTTTTAAAAGGTAAGAGGTTAGGAAGTTAGAAAAGATATTTTGAAAAGATATTTTTTTGAAAAAGATAAGATGAGAAGATATTTTTGAAAAGATATGATAAAATTAGTTTTGAAAAAGATTTGATTTTTAAAATCACAATTAATGACTTGATTCATAAGAAATCACAAAATATGATTCTAGAACTTAAAGTTTGAATCTTTCTTAACAAGCAAGTAACAAACTTGAAATTTTGAATCAAAACATTAATTGTTTATGTTATTTTCGAAAATTTGATATAAAAATAAGAAAAAGATTTTTGAAAAATATTTTTGGAATTTTCGAAAATAATTAAGAATTTTGAAAAAGATTTGATTTTTGAAAAATATTTTGAAAAAGATAAGATTTTCAAATTGAAAATTTGAATTGACTCATGAGAAACAATTTGAATTTTTTTAAAAATTTTTGAAAAAGTCAACTCAATTTTCGAATTTGATGAGAGAAAAAGGGAAAGATATAATTTTTTTGATTTTTGAATTTTTATGATGCAAGAGAAAAACACTAAAAGGATGCAATGCATGAAATTTTTAGATCAAAACGATGAATGCATGCATGAATGCTATGAATGTCAAGATGAACACCAAGAACACTATGAAGAACATGATGAACATCAAGAACATATTTTTGAAAAAATTTTTTTTTTTAATGCAAAGAAAACATGCAAGACACCAAACTTAGAATTCTTTAATGCTTAGACACTAAGAATTCAAGAATGCATATGATAAACATGAAAATACACAAAACAAAAAATCATCAAGATCAAACAAGAAGACTTACCAAGAACAACTTGAAGATCATGAAGAACACTATGAATGCATGAATTTTCAAAATATGCAAGATGCATATGCAAGTGACACCAACTTATAATGTGACTCAAGACTCAAACAAGAAACAGAAAATATTTTTGATTTTTTTTTATTTTCTAAATTTTTTTTGGATTTTTTTCGAAAATTATATGAAAAAGAAAAATAAGGATTCCAAAATTTTTAATATGAATTTCAGGAATCTTGCATTCTTAGTCTAAAGCTTCAGTCCAGGAATTAGACATGGCTCACTAGCCAGCCAAGCTTTCAATGAAAGCTCCGGTCCAAAACACTAGACATGGCCAATGGCCAGCCAAGCTTCAGCATTTAACACCAGAGTATATTGCTCTTGATAACAAATTGCTGCTCATCATTTATCAAGTATGTAACTCACCTCTGATGGTTTGGAAGCCTCAGTCCAAAAGAATTTAGACATGGCTTTACAGCCAGCCAGGCTTCACATGCTTCATGAAACACTAGAATTCATTCTTAATAATTTTGAATAAAATTTTGAAAACATTTTTATTTTTTTCGAAAACAGATGAAAATTTTTTTTTTTTTGAAAATATTTTTGAAAAATTTTTGAAAAGAAAACAAAACGAAAAGAAAATTACCTAATCTGAGCAACAAGATGAACCGTCAGTTGTCCAAACTCAAACAATCCCCGGCAACGGCGCCAAAAACTTGGTGCACGAAATTGTGATGTCCAGGCTCAAACTATTCCTGGCACGTGAGCAACTTGGTACGCATGTGATTACACATTCATAATTGTCACAACTTCGATACAACTAACCAGCAAGTGCACTAGGTCGTCCAAGTAATACCTTACGTGAGTAAGGGTCGAATCCCACGGAGATTGTTGGTATGAAGCAAGCTATGGTCACCTTGTAAATCTCAGTCAGGCAGATATAAAGTGATAATGGTGTTTTCGAATTTAATATAATAAAATAGGGATAGAGATACTTATGTAAATCATTGGTAGGAATTTCAGATAAGCGAATGGAGATGCTTTTCGTTCCTCTGAACCTCTGCTTTCCTGCTATCTTCATCCAATCAGTCTTACTCCTTTCCATGGCTGGCTTTATGTGATACATCACCACTGTCAATGGCTACTTTCGGTCATCTCTCGGGAAAATGATCCAATGCCCTGTCACGGCACGGCTAATCGTCTGGAGGCATCACCCTTGCCAATGGCTTCATCTTATCCTCTCAGTGAATAATATGCTCACGCACCCTGTCACGGCACGGCTATTCATCTGTCGGTTCTCGATCATGCTGGAATAGGATTTACTATCCTTTTGCGTCTGTCACTAACGCCCTGCAATCGCGAGTTAGGAGCTCGTCACAGTCATTCAATCATTGAATCCTACTCGGAATACCACAGACAAGGTTTAGACTTTCCGGATTCTCTTGAATGCCGCCATCATTCTAGCTTATGCCACGAAGATTCTGGTTAGGAGATCTAAGAGATATTCATTCTAGCTTAATTCATGTAGAACAGAAGTGTTTGTCAGGCACGCGTTCATAAGGGAGAAGGATGATGAGCGTCACACATAATCATCACCTTCATCACGTTCTTGGGTGCGAATGGATATCTTAGAAGCGAAATAAGAAGAATTGAATAGAAAACAGTAGTACTTTGCATTAATCTTTGAGGAACAGCAGAGCTCCACACCTTAATCTATGGAGTGTAGAAACTCTACCGTTGAAAATACATAGTGAAGGTCCAGGCATGGCCGAGATGGCCAGCCCCCTTGATCTAAGAACAATGCATTCAAAGATGATCCTAAGATCCTAAGATGATCAAAAGATGCCTAATACAATAGTAAAAGGTCCTATTTATAATAAACTAGCTACTAGGGTTTACATGAGTAAGTAATTGATGCATAAATCCACTTCCGGGGCCCACTTGGTGTGTGTTTGGGCTGAGCCTGAGTGTTGCACGTGCAGAGGCCATTTGTGGAGTTGAACGCCAGTTTCTGTGCCAGTTTGGGCGTTCAACTCTGGTTTTGGATCCTTTTCTGGCGCTGGACGCCAGATTTGGGCAGAAGGCTGGCGTTGAACGCCAGTTTACGTCGTCAATTCTTGGCCAAAGTATGGACTATTATATATTGCTGGAAAGACCTGGATGTCTACTTTCCAACGCAATTGGAAGCGCGCCATTTCGAGTTTTGTAGCTCCAGAAAATCCACTTTGAGTGCAGGGAGGTCAGAATCCAACAGCATCAGCAGTCCTTCTTCAACCTCTGAATCTGATTTCTGCTCAAGTCCCTCAATTTCAGCCAGAAAATACCTGAAATCACAGAAAAACACACAAACTCATAGTAAAGTCCAGAAATGTGAATTTATCATAAAAACTAATGAAAACATCCCTAAAAGTAGCTAGATTCTACTAAAAACATACTAAAAGCAATGCCAAAAAGCATATAAATTATCCGCTCATCAATGAGCTCCAGTGGAATCCCCTCTCAACCATTACCCAATCCCAAGGGTGGCATTAATGTCATCACTCTAAGGTCCGGAACCACACTGCAGGAGAGGAACCAGGAGGAGCCAAGCCCACCAGAACACACCTCAGCTGAAGAGGTAGTGGAAATAGAAGATGTTGAAGAGGAAGAGGACATACAAGACATAGCTAAAAAAGAAGAAGTTCAACCACAGGAGAAAGCACCACAGGGCGCAGATACTGCAGAAAACACCACTCCCATTCCATTTCCACAACTTGCAAGGAAGCCCAGGAAGCAGCTGGAACCTGATCCCAAAATGGTAGAGATATTCAAAAAGGTTGAGGTAATTGTTCCTCTTTTTGATGTTATTTAACAGGTACCTAAATATGCAAAGTTTCTAAAAGATTTATGTATACATAAAGACAAAATTAATGAATTAGAAACTATTCCTTTAGGTAGTCTCCATATCTACTTTAATGGGAGGTTTACCTGAAAAGTGTAGTGACCCAGGTCCTTGTATGGTTAATTGTACTATTGGTGGTGTGATAATTTCTAACTGCATGTGTGATTTAAGAGCATGTGTGAGTATAATGCCTTTGTCTATATATGATATTTTGAGGCTCCCTCCCTTAAAAAGGTCGGCAGCTCGTTTTGTGTTCGCAGATAAAAGCATTATTACAGTGGTTGGAGTTGCTGAAGATGTATTAGTGGGTATTAAGGGACTCACATTCCCCACTGATTTTTATATCTGGAGATGCCCCAAAATGACTCAGAGAAGCTGTCATCAATCCTACTTGGAAGACCTTTCCTGAAGACATCAAGGTTTAAATTGGATGCTTTTTCAGGAACATACTCTTTTGAAATAGATGACCAATTAGTAAGTTTCAATCTGAATAGAGTTATGAAGCACCCTCCAGAAGATCATTCTATCTTCCAGTGTGACATCATTGATGAAACCGTAGCTGAAGTTCACCAGGAGGAGTTAGAAGAGAAGCACACAGGACAAGGTCCGAGTGTGGGGACACTCTTGAACGACAATGAGGGCACTTCGCCATTTTCACCAGCTTCAGACAAACCAGAGCCTGACCATGAGCAGAAGTTAGAGTTGAAATCCCTTCCTCCACACCTCAAATATGCTTACCTTGAGGACAAGCAAAAGTGTCCAGTTATCATTGCAACAGAACTCACTTCTCAACAAGAAGAGCAGTTACTCAGTGTGCTGAGGAGGCACTAGAAGGCAATTGGGTGGAGTTTGGAGGATATAGTAGGCATCAACCCTCAAGTATGTGAGCACAGAATATTTTTAGAAGAGGGAGCAAGACCCGTTCGTCAACCCCAGAGAAGACTGAACCCCACTATCTTAGAGGTTGTCAAGAAGGAAGTGACCAGACTACTAGAGGCAGATATCATCTATCCCATCTCAGACAATGAATGGGTGAGCCTAGTACAAGTGGTGCCAAAGAAGTCTGGAGTCACTACAGTGAAGAATGAGCATGGAGAGCTCATAGCAACTAGAGTATAGAATGCTTGGAGGGTCTGCATTGATTACAGACGCCTCAACCAAGCAACCCGTAAGGATCACTATCCTCTTCCATTCATTGATCAAATGCTGGATCGCCTGTCAGGTAAATCACACTATTTCTTTTTAGATGGTTACACAGGTTATTTCCAGATTCATATAGCTCCTGAGGATCAGGAAAAGACTACTTTTACATGTCCTTTTGGGACTTATGCTTACAAGAGAATGCCCTTTGGCTTGTGCAATGCACCAGCTACTTTCCAAAGGTGCATGATGAGTCTTTTCTCTGATCTTATTGAGGACTGTATGGAAGTTTTTATGGATGATTTTAGTGTTTATAGCGATTCCTTTAGCCTTTGCTTAGATGGATTATCTAGAGTATTAGATAGATGTGTCAGTACAAACCTTGTATTGAATTTCGAAAAATGTCATTTTATGGTTAAACAAGGTATTGTACTAGGACATGTTGTGTCTAATACTGTCATTTCTATAGATCCAGCAAAGGTGGATGTTATTTCTAGTTTACCTTACCCCTCTTCTGTGAGGAAAGTTCATTCGTTCCTTGGCCATGCAGGTTTTTACAGGAGATTCATTAAGGACTTCAGTAAGGTAGCGCTTCCCTTATCCAGACTACTGCAGAAAGATATTGAGTTCGAGTTCAGTGAGGATTGCAAACAAGCGTTTGATAAGCTGAAGACCGCCCTGACTCAAGCTCCAATTGTGAGAGGACCAGACTGGAGTCAGCCATTTGAAATAATGTGCGACGCTTCCAACCATGCAGTAGGATCAGCACTGGCTCAGCGTGAAGGTAAGGATCCTTTTGTTATTGCTTATGCGTCTAAGACTTTAGATGCCGCTCAGTCCAATTACACTACTACTAAGAAAGAGCTTCTTGCTATTGTTTTTGCTCTGGACAAATTCCGAGCCTATTTACTTGGTACGAAGGTAGTAGTGTACTCAGACCACACAGCTCTAAAGTATCTATTAGCTAAAAAGGAGTCCAAACCAAGGCTTATATGTTGGATACTGCTATTACAAGAATTTGATTTAGAAATTAAGGATAGGAGTGGTAACCAGAATTTAGTGGCAGACCTCTTGAGTCGCCTTGAGCACATTACAGATGACCCCACTCCTATAGCTGATAATTTCCCATTTGATAACCTGCAAGCAGTATCTGAGGTAGTCCCTCGGTATGCACCTGTAGCTAATTATCTAGTTAGCCGCACCTTCCCTCCAAACTTTTCTAAGCATCAAAGAGACAAGCTGAAAAGCGAGTCTAAATATTATATATGGGATGACCCATATTTATGGAGATGTGGCGCTGACCAAGTAATTAGATGGTGTGTGCCTCAATCAGAATTTCAGTCCATCTTAGAGGCCTGTCACTCATCTGAGAGTGGAGGACATTTTGGCCCTCAAAGAACAGCTAGAAAAATCTTAGACTGTGGATTCTGGTGGCCTACACTTTTTAGAGACGCTATTGAGTTTTGTAAATCTTGTTTTCCATGCCAAAAATTTGGTAATATATCCAAGAAGGATGAGATGCCTCAACAAATTATGCTTTTCTGTGAAATTTTTGACGCATGGGGCATTGATTTCATGGGTCCATTTCCAAATTCTAATGGTTATTTTTATATATTGTTAGCTGTGGATTACGTTTCCAAATGGGTGGAAGCAATTCCTACCCACACTGATGATGCTAACACTGTTGTTTCCTTTGTGAGAAACCACATTATTTGTCGCTTTGGATCACCACGAGCAATCGTGACGATCAAGGCACCCATTTTTGTAACAGGAGACTAACATGATTAATGAAGAAGCATGGGATCATTCATAAGGTTGCAACAGCATACCACCCTCAGACTAATGGATAAGCCGAGGTGTCAAACAGAGAGATAAAGCGTATCTTGCAGAAGATAGTCAAACCCCATAGAAGAGACTGGAGCACCAGGCTACAAGATGCACTCTAGGCATACAGAACAGCATACAAAACACCCATTGGGATGAGTCCTTTCCGCTTAGTTTATGGAAAAGCTTGTCATCTCCCTGTTGAAGTAGATCACAAAGCCTTTTGGGCAGTAAATGAGTGCAACATGGGAATTGAGAAAGCTGGAGCTGAAAGGAAATTGCAACTGCAAGAATTGGAAAGCCTTCGCCTAGAAGCTTATGAGAACTCAAGACTATACAAGGAGAAGATGAAGGCTGTACATGATCAGCACATCAGGAAGAAAGAGTTCCATCCTGGGGACTTAGTCCTCCTTTACAAATCTCGACTGAGGCTCATGCCAGGCAAGTTGAGATCAAGATGGGAAGGTCCATACAGAGTAGAGAAGGCCGAACCGTACGGAGTTTATCACCTAAGCCATCCTTCAAGCTCTGAACTTATCAAAGTTAATGGACATCGTTTAAAGCTGTACCATGGAGAGAGGATGTAGAAGAACAAGGAGCTCGAGATCTTCCTCTTGGAAGATCCTCACGTAGCCGAAGAATGAGCTAGTGGAGCGTCCAAGTTACGGACGTTAAAGCAAAGTGCTAGGTGGGAGACAACCCACCATGGTATGATCGTTCTTTTCTTTATTTTTAGTTTTTCTATTTAATAACTCTTCTCCTTATTAGTACATTTCGTGCATCTGCATTTACATACTTTTATTTAAAAAAAATTTCACACGATGCGACCGCATCATTGACACATCCGCGTCGCCAGGAGATGGGAGAAATAATAAACGAACAGCGGGTCACGCAGGAGCGTGGCTGGAGGCGTGCCAATGGCACAAATTACCTCACGCGACCGCGTCGCCGACGCGTCCGCGTCACTAAGGAACATTGGCCTCCTACGCGACCGCGTGCCCTGGATTTCGACGTAAAAAGGGTGCACGACCGAAAGTTGTGCAAGAGTGGTGCTGGATTGGTGCTAACGCACAAATTCTTCCCACGTGGCGCGTGACCAACGCGACCGCGTCATATCCTTCTTATGACCACTCGCGCGATCGCATGCCCCACGCGATCGCGTCACCCAATATTTGGCAACTAATGATTTTGAACAGAGAGTTGTGCGAGTGCGAGGCTGCCCTCGCGCCAGTAGCATATAACGGGTCACGCGACCGCGTGACCGACGCGACCGCGTCGATTATCGTAAGCGCAATTCACGCAACCACGTGCCCCACGTGGCCGCGTCGCTTGCGCCGCACAGCTTCCCTGATTTGCCAATTATCTTATCTTTCTTTTACCCAAATCCTATTTTCTCCTTTCCCTCCTTACTTCTTCCTTCTTCCTTCTTCCTTCTTTCTCACTTTTTACACCCTCACTCTCTCTCTTACCCCCATTAACAAGGTTTTTCTTTTTCTTCTTCCCTTCTTACTTTTCTATTTTTCTTCCTATTTTTTATGTTATCTTCTTTTCTTCTCTTTTTACTTTCATTATTCATATTTTCTTTTTCTTTCTTTTTCCTTTTTACTTGGTGTTGGAAATTTATTTGAGTCATTATTTCTCATTATATGCTTGTGAATTGTTCTAAATTTGTTTGGCAATTATATATTACTTTTTAAAGGATTGCTTGCATGTTCAATTTAATACTTTCCTTACCCTATTTACCATGCATGCTATGTGTTTGTGAAAAAGTCCATATGGCATTATGCATTTTTCTACATTATCCTACTATTCAATGCTTGCTTTTCACAAATTCCCTTTACTTTTGTATTCATTTGAAATTAATTGTCAATATAAACGTGATGGTTTGTTACGAGTGATGCTTGGTCTATGCTACTCATGCCTTTTCCAGCATGCCAATAAACACCTTGCATTCACTTGTCATCAACTGCACTAACTATTTTCCATTAATGACTTTTCACATGTAGTCATGACCATGTGTTAACATCATTTACCCTTAAATGTGCATTCATAACCATCCTTTTCCGTTCTCTTCCTTGCTCTATCTCTTTGAATTTAATTTACTTTCTCTTTCCTTTTTCAGAATGGCCACCAAGAAAGGAAAAGAGAAAGCTACTCCCAAATCCACAGCAAGAAGAGGAACAAAAAGAGCACTAGTGGTAGAACCCTCTTCAACTGCGGTAAAGCCCTCAACAAAGCGACTTAAGAGGATTATAAAGGTTGATGATAAAGAAAAAGCCTTCCCAGCAAAGAACACTGCGCGATTTCCCAATCGCTACTGTGAGCAGATGTTCCCCATCCTGGCAGAAAGAAGCTACAACAACGAATACCTTCTTCTCCTCCCAAACCATATTGCTACCTTTGTTTGAGCCGCAAATTGCACAAAGACAATGGAGTTTCCTACAGAGATAGCCGAGGCAGGTCAATCTTTCTTGGGTAGTCGAGTTCTACTCCAACTTCCACCTGCCAACCCTGCAGTCGATCTTTGTCCGTCAGAAGCAAGTCCCCATTACAGAAGAGGCCATTCAAAGAGTTCTAGGTCTTCTCCCTATTCTAGAAGGTTTGGACGCCTTTCAAGAAGCCGCACTCAAGCGCCAGATGTACCAATTTGACTGGGACGCCGTTCTCAGAGTTATCGCACTACCTGGCAGCTGATGGATCTACGGATACCATCGTACCTGCCCTAAGGGAATCTCGGCTTCAGCACTTACCTTGGAGGCTCGCATATGGGCACAGATCATGTCCCATTTCGTCTTTCCGAGCACTCATGAGTCCTCCTTTACTGCGGACATGGCCGTTCTACTATGGTGCATCCTTACAGACCAGCCTCTGAACCTACCAAGACACATTCGGAATGCCATGGGACACGTACAAATTGCGGGCAACTTACCTTTCCCCGCCTTGGTCTCAGATCTTGTCTCAGCAGCCGGAGTATCCTTCAGAGCTGGGGACACCAAAGCCATGCTTCCACAGGATGATCAATATGTCCCCAATGGGAAATACATCAGACTATCAGCAGCCACTACAAGCTAGCCTATTGAACCGGCTGCAGACATTCCTCCTTCAGTACCACAAGCACCTACACCAACTCAACTGCTCCATCAGATACTCAAAAAGTTGGATCGGCAGGAACACAAAGCTAAGATGAGGGAGCGTCGTAACGAGCGCCGATTCAAACACCTCAAGAAGCTACTTAAGGGAAAATTCAAGGACTCAGACACCCCAGACTCCACTTCCTTTACCAGCACAGGGAGCCATGATGGTCCCAACTGTGGAGATACTGCTACTAGCCCACCCCTGTTCCTGACAGATGGCACCGAGGACGGTGCAAAGCCTTAAGTGTGGGGAGGTCGGTCAGTACCTGACTTCCGGAGGTAAATTCTCTTCCCTAAACACCAATAAATTAGGACATTTAGTTAGTTTTTCTTTTGTAGAATAGGATAAATTGCATAGTAATAGATTAGTTGCATGCATGTTCTACTTGATTGAAAAGACAATAAGTTTCTTCTAAGACTCTATCTTTGGAACAAAATTTCACTAATTTTAATTAAAATTTTTATGTTAAATTTGTTTGAAGTTGTATTTGGAACATGATTTTTGAGCTAAAGAACACACAACCTGTGAGATTTGAGCCTTTATGCATGGTTACATTATTTAACCATAATTATTTTATTCTTGTGTGTTTACTTCTCTATGATTGCAATCTATATTTTGTTTCATCCTATATGTCCAATGTTTATTATATTTATATGTTTGCATATGATTGAGGCCATTATTTGTTTAGCTCACTTATCCAAACTAAGCCTACCCTTTCAATTACCTTTGTTAGCCACTTTGAGCCTTTAAATCCCATTTGTTTTATATTTTATCACATTACTAGCCTTAAGCAGAAAAACAATTATATATCCCAAACTGGATCTTTGGTTAGCTTAAGATAGAATTGTGTGTGCTAATTAAGTATGGGAAATTGTGGGAACAAAAGATAATAAGGGAGTGTGTCATGATAATATAATGGGAATTTGGATACCTACTCATGTGAAACTATAAGAATTAAAAATCTATGTGCATTGATGATAAAAAAAATAAAAAATATTTAATAAATAAATAAGGGGACAAAATTACCCCAATGCTAAGTTAAGAATTCAAGGATCAATGCATGTATGATAAAATTAAAATAAAAAAGTTGATACATGAGTATGGAATGTGAAAGGGAAATTCTGGGTAGCTAGGTATATATTCTAAAGTTATATAGAATATATGTATAGGTTATGTTAAAGCTTGGATTAATTAAAGATTCAGTTTATAAGCTTACTTAACCATATGTGTATCCTTACCCTTACCTTGGCCCCATTACAACCTTGAAAAGACCTCATGATGTTTGCATTGATATATTAAATGTTGTTGATTGGTCAGGAGAAGAACAAAAAAATTAGAGAGCATGATCAGAGAAGGATAGAGTGATTACCCTATACACTAGAGAGATTAGAGCGTACATACATCATCAGTGAGGGTTCAATGCTTGAAATTCTATATTCCCTGCTTTCATGAGCTATCTTCTTGCATTTTTATCTGTTCTTGCTATATGAGAATTGAATTAGTGGAATTTGATTTGTAATTATTTTGAAGAGCTTATTTACTTTTAATCAAGTGGACAAGAATCATATAGTTGTATTTACATATATAGGTTGCATTGCATTGCATGAGTTTTACATGTTCCTACTCATTTATTTTATCTCCTTCAACTAAGCATGAGGACATGCTAATGTTTAAGTGTGGGGAGGTTGATAAACCACTATTTTATGGTTTATAATGTGTTTAATTGTGTGGTTTTATCATGATCTTTACCCACTTATTCATTAAATAAGCATGCATTTGTAATTCCTTCCTAAAGATGCTTTATGATTGAAAACTTGCTTCCTAGAGACTTTTAATTATGTATTTTAGTTCTCTTTTATTCCATTCGATGCCGTGATCTGTGTGTTAAGTGTTTCAGGCTTTATAGGGCATGAATGAGTTGGAGATTGGAAAGGAAGCTTGCAAAAATGGAAGGAACACAAGAAATTAAGGAGATGACCAGCGAGAAGTGACGCGGCCGCATGGCTAGAAAAGTAGACTAGAGCCAGAGAACATGCAGAAACGAAAAACAACATTCATTCTACACAATTTTAGTTTTAGATCTAGTTTTACTCCTCTCCTAGGTTTTCTCTCTACACATTCATAGTTCTTAGAATTTTTATTGCTTTTTGCATTGGGATATTGAGAAGAGTTATTACCTCACCAAGACTTCGTCATTCTAGTTCATTTTCTTTACTTGGCTTTACTCTTCCATGTCCTTTAATTTACTCAATTTTACTATTGGATTATTTTAGAATTTATTAATACAAGAGTTACTTTTATTTTTAATTGATTCCTTTGAGTTTTATTTATCATGTCTTTCTTTAATTCCCTTACCTATGTTATGAGTTCTACATTCACAATGAGCGAGTAGTTCCCTAACTTGATGGGGAGTTGATTGAAAGGAACCCTTGAGTTGGAATGCTCAAAAGAAAAATTATAATTGGATTTATTGTTGGATTGCCATCTAGTCACTAACGCCAGTCCTTCCAAGTAAGCGGATTGGGACTTGTGAATAGAAATAACATTCCAACTTATTTGACTTTTCCTTACCTAGTAAGGGATAACTAAACAGAACAACCTTCAATTATCAATTAATCTTGAGAGTACTGCAACAAGAATAGGGCTTCCAACTAATCTACTCCCAGTCAAGGCTTTTATTTAAATTACTTAATTTTCCCAATTTAATTTCCTGTTTATTCAACTCAAATTCTTTTTGAAAATATCTGATTAATAAAATAGCACACCTTTCTGCAACTCGTTGGGAGACAACCTGGGATTCATACTCCCAATATTTTAATTTTAATTTTTGTGACAATCTTTCTAAATTGATAAGCGGATTTTTGGTTGGTTAAGAACTATACTTGCAATGCATATTTTATAACAATTCTTGACTCGCCAATTTCCACCACGTCAGCGCACCTGGCGCGTACGCGTCCTTTAGCCAAACTGCGCATCGGCGCGGAAGCGTGCATGATGCGTCCGCGCCGGGCAAAAAAAAAATTTCTTTCCTTCCATTTTCTTTTATTGCATTTGCCTATTTTCATTTATTGCATTTTAATTTTGTTTTTATAGCTTATTCTTGTTTTCTTTTCTAAGTTTCTTATTTTAATAATGGTGTTGAATTTTCTTACTCAATTGTTGAGAATTTCTTGGTTACTCTTGGTACTTTGTGACTTGTTTGACATTAATTGTAGTACTTGCTCTACACACAAGATTAGTGCTTTAGTCCCTCCTAACTCATGATCCCTTGTTTTTATACATTGTTGTTATTGTGTTAGGATAAGGCCAAATACTCTCATGCTTATCACTAATCTTGTTTGTGTCAATTATTGATTAAACTGGATGCAACATGCTCTTCATGTCATGTACCCATGCTTTAACTTGTTCTTGCATCAAGTATTAATTGATATGCCCTTTGTTTGTATTGCTCTCTCACTTACATGCGTAGCTAACATGTAGTGAGGACCCTATTCTTATTTGGCATTAGCTCTCGCCTATGTTCTATTTGCTTTAATGTCTTTGTTATAGGCTTAATTTTCTTTCTTTTTCTCTCCTTTGAGGTTGGCCACCAAGAAGGAAAGGAATGGAAAAGCTTCTAAATGGGGGCAACAAACAAGTTCATCCGCACAACCTTTTGAAGAAACTCATCAATTGTAGAAACCCATCCACCTTGCTCTTCTTTGCATGCACCGAGGACGGTGCAAATTTCTAAGTGTGGGGAGGTCGTCCGACCGATCTCCATGGGTAATAATTTCCTTTTTCAACACCAATTCTTGATTTTCTTTGTTAGTAGTTGTTTCATTGCATGATAAGTTGCATGTTAGTTAGAATTTGTACATATTTCATCATTTCTTTTTATGTTAGGACTACTTGGTTAGGGTAATAATTTCTTTTCCAAGAAAAATTGTTTTAGGGCACCCTACCATTTTGAAAAAAAAAATTTCTTGTTGAACTTGCTTGAAGAATTTATTTTGGAATATGGTTTTTGAGCTAAGAACACAAGCATGTGAGTTTTGAGCCTAATGGTGTGGTTACATCTTATAACAACTTATTTTCATTCTTGTGTGCATCATTCTCTCTCTATGATTGTAATCTTTGATTTGTTTGATTCTTTATTTCCATTATTCCATGTATACATGCATTTATATGATTGAGGCCATCATTTTATTTAGCTCACCCAAATAGCCTACCTTTCATCAACCATTGTTAGCCAATTTTGAGCCTATTTAATCTCCTTTGTTCTTAATGTTAGCACATCACTACCCCTAAGTGAAAAACAATAAATGTCCTTGATTTAGATCTTTGATTAGCTTAGGCTAGTGAGGGTGTGTATCAATTGGGTATGGGAAACTTGGGACATTGGTTGAGGTAAAGGTGTAATTTTTATTTTTGTTAAAAATATTGGGAATTAGGTACATATTCATGCACTATATGTAAAACCATATGCATTGATACATTTGTATAGACTTTAGAAAAAAAAATGATAAAGAAAAAGAAAAAGAACATATATATATAAAAAAATATATAAAAAAAAGAGAGAAAAAGAAATAAAAAGGGGACAAAAATACCCCAAAGTAAAGTTCAATAAAAATCAATGCATATGGAATGTGAATTAAAGAGAATGCATGAGTATGTGAAAAAGTGGGAATCATGGGTAGCTAGGTACTATATTAGAATTTTATAGGTTGTTGTATGTGTTTAGTGAGAGCTTAGGCTAATCAAAGATTCAAATTTCAAGCTCACTTGACCATATACATCCTACCTTGACCCTAGCCCCATTACAACCTATGAATAAGTCCTCATGATAAATGTATGCATGCATTGAATAATTGTTGATTGTTAGATGAAAAACAAATCATAGAAAGCATGATTAGAAGAGAATTGAGTGATCAACCCTATACACTAGAGCGACTAGAGCGGATACACTTTCGGTGAGGGTTCGATGCTCAATTCCTTGTTCTCGGCTTTCATGAGCGTTCTTCTTGCAAGTCTATTTGAACTTCATTTTGATATTCAAATTGGTAGAGTTGTGAGTCGTCATATGACCTTTACCCTACTTGCTTATATATGTTCTTGGAGATTGATTTGCTTTTGACCAAGTAGATAGAGTCATATTGCATTTAGTAGCATTCATATAGATAGGTGCAGATAGTTTATTTGCATTGAATAAATGTTCATAACCCTTTTCTTGTCCTTCTTTATTCTTAGCATGAGGATATGCTTGGTTTAAGTGTGGGAAGATTTGATAAACCCCGATTTCGTGATTTATCTTGTGCTTATTTTAGGAGATTTTATCACCTTTTTCCACATTTATTCAATGAAATAGCATGGTTTTGTAATTCTCCCTTGAATTGTGCTTAAGTGTAAAAACATGCTTTTTAGGCCCTTAAATTGGTTATTTTAATCCACTTTAATTCCATTCGATGCCTTGATGTGTTTGTTGAGTGATTTCAGGTTCATAAGGCAAGTATTGGATGAAAGAAGTGAGGAGAAAAGCATGCAAAGTGAGAGAACTCATGAAGAAATGAAGGAACCGTAAAGCTGTCAAGCCTGACCTCTTCGCACTCAATCGACCATAACTTGAGCTACAGAGGTCCAAATGAGGCGGTTCCAGTTGCGTTGGAAAGCTAACATCCGGGGATTCGAAATGATATAAAATTTACCATATGTTGCTTCGCGCTCAAGGGCGCGCACGCGCCATGTACGTGTGCGCGCCAATGCTGTTCGTGGGTCCACTTTAATGAAATCGCCCCCAGCAATTTTACAACTCATTTTGGGCCAAATCCAGCCCATTTCTGATGCTATTGAACCCAAGGATTGAGGGGAGAATGAACCAAGTAGTCATAGTAGTTTTCATCATGTTTTAGGTTAGAATTCTAGAGAGAGAGAGGCTCTCTCCTCTCTCTAGATTTTAGGGTAGTTTAGGTTTAATTTTCTTAAATTCAACTTTTAATTCTTGTTTTAATTTAGTTTCTCCTTTTAATTTCTTGTTATGACATCTCTATTCTTCTAGTTTTACTTGTCATTTCCTTTATTTTTCCATTTTTATGTTTATGAACCATTGTTAAATCTTAATTTTCTTTAATGCAATTTTATGTTTCCATGTTCTTTTAATTGATGATTTGAATTGTTGATTTACTTTTCTTGCAATTGATAGTTGGTAGATTTATATTTCTTGCACATTTTACTATGCTTTCCATTTGTACCCACCAAGTGTTTGACAAAATGCTTGGTTGGGCCTTAGAGTAGATTTTGAGCATTCTTGGCTTGGAAAGAGTAATTAGGCAATCTTGAGTCATGAAAACCCAACTTATGTTGGTGATCTAGAGTTGTTAGCTAATATTGTTTCCATTGACGCTAATCTTTTGCTAATTAAATTAGTGAGTTGATTAGGACTTTTGGATTGAGATTAGCTAGTCTTATTAGACTTTCTCTCATGGAAGATAATATGATACCTTCTTCCAATATTGGAGATGACGTAATAAGATAAATTCTTGTTACTATTGTGGTATGATTGATTAGTCTTGTTTGACTTTCTCCCTATTTGTTGGAGTTAACTAAATAAGATGAATTAATTATTGCATGACTAGGATAGAAAGCCTATAATCTCAATCTTTGCCATGAATGTCTCTCTTTATTAATTTCTTTCTTTATTTACTTGCTTGATTTACTTTTCTTGTCATTTATCTTGTTGCCCCTCTTATCAACCAAAAACCCCTTGCCCCTTCATAGCCAATAATCATTCACTTCATTGCAATTCCTTGTGAGACGACCCGGAGTCTAAATACTCCGGTTAATTTTCATTTGGGGTTTGTTAATTGTGACACAACTAAAATTTTTGATTGGGAGGATTGTTTGTTGGTGTAGAACTATACTTGCAACAAAAATTCATTCATTTGAGGAAATTCTATACCACGACAAATCTTTTAAATCACCATGCCAAAGGTTTGGTAATATCTCCAAGAGGGATGAGATGCCTCAACAGATTATGCTTTTCTGTGAAATTTTTTATGTTTGGGGCATTGACTTCATGGGTCCATTTCCAAATTCTAATGGTTACTTTTATATATTGTTAGCTGTGGATTACGTTTCTAAATGGGTGGAAGCGATTCCTACCCGCACCGATGATGCTAACACTGTTGTTTCCTTTGTTAGAAACCATATCATCTGTCGCTTTGGATCACCACGAGCAATCGTGAGCGATCAAGGCACCCATTTTTGTAACAGGAGACTAACAGGATTACTGAAGAAGCATGGGATAATTCACAAAGTGGCAACAGCCTACGATCCCCAGACTAATGGGCAAGCCGAGGTGTCTAACAGAGAGATAAAGCATATATTGTAGAAGATAGTCAAACCTCATAGAAGAGACTGGAGCACCAGACTACAAGATGCACTCTGGGCATACAGAACGGCATACAAGACACCCATTGGGATGAGTCCCTTCTGCTTAGTTTATGGAAAAGCCTGTCACCTCCCAGTTGAGGTAGAGCACAAAGCCTTTTGGGCAGTGAAGGAGTGCAACATGGGATTTGAGAAGGCCAGAGCTGAAAGGAAGTTGCAACTGCAGGAATTAGAGAGCCTTCGCCTAGAAGCTTATGAGAACTCCAGGCTTTACAAGGAAAAAAATGAAGGCTATGCATGATAAGCACATCAAGAGAAGAGAGTTCCAACCGGGGGACTTAGTCCTCCTTTACAACTCCCGATTGAGGCTCATTCCAGGCAAGTTGAGATCAAGATGGGATGGCCCGTATCGAGTAGAGAAGGCTGAGCCATACAGAGTTTTCCACCTGAGTCATCCTTTAAGCTCTGAATTCATCAAAGTCAATGGACATCGCTTAAAGCTTTATCATGGTGAAAAGATGAAGAATAAGAAGGAGCTAGAGATCTTCCTCTTGGAAGATCCACCCACAGCAGAAGACTGAGCTAGTGGAGCGTCCAACTTAAGGACGTTAAAGCAAAGTGCTGGGTGGGAGACAACCCACCATGGTATGATCGTTCCTTTCTCTCTTCTTAGTTTTCTTTTTCAATAACTCTTCTCCTTACTAGTGCATATAGTTTACATTTGCATACTGCATAAAACAAAAAAAAAAAAAACAAAAAAAAGAGAGAGGAGGAAAGAGGCTTGCGACGCGACAGCGTCACTGACACGTCCGCGTCGTATGGGCCCTAGGAAGAAAAGCAAATCTTACAGAGAGTCACGCGAAAGCGCGGCTAGAGGCGTGCCTTTGGTGCAACTTGATCCATGCGACCGCGTCCCTGACGCGTCCGCATCATCTGGGAAAAATGTCTCCCACGCGTCTGCGTTAAGCACGCGAACGCGCGCTCTGAAAATCGACGTAAGAGAGGGTGTATGGCAGAATGTTACGCTGGACCGGGGCTGGAATGGTGCTAGACGCACAAGCCCTACCACGCAAACGCGTGCCCCACACGTCCGCATCGTTTTCCAATCTTGGTCATTCACGCGATCGCGTCCACCACGCGAACGCGTCACCTTGAAATTTGGCAACAATGAGTTTCGAACAGAGAGTTGTGCGAGCGCGAGGCTGCCCTCGCGCCACTAGCACAGATCAAGTCACACGTCCGCGTCGGTTCATATAAGCGCCACTCGCGCGAACGCATAACCCACGCGTCCGCGTCGCTTGCGCCGCACAACTCATCCAAATCTGCCAAAATATCTTATCTTTTTCTTCCCCAAATCCTACTTTTTCTTTTCTCTTCCCCCCCTCCCCTTTTCTTCTTTCTTCCTTCTTTCTCCCTTTCCACTTTCTCTCTCTCACCACCATTATCAAGGTTTTTCTTTTCTTCTTCCCTCCTTTCTTTTCTATTCTTCCTCTTATTTTTATGTTCTATTCTTCTTTTTCTTTCTACTTTCACTATCCATGTTTTCTTTTTCTTTCTTTTTTTTATTGGTATTGGAAATTTATTTGGGTCATTATTTCTTATATTTTGCTTGTGGATTGTTAAGGAATTGTTTGACAATTATATATTAATTTTATCGGGTTTCTTGCATGTTTAATTTAATACTTTCAATAGCTTATTTACCATGCATGCTATGTGTTTGTGAAAACGCCCGTATGGCATTGTGCCCTATTTTTAGATTTCTTTTAATCTACTACTCTAAATGCTTGCTTTTCACAAAACCCTTTTTATATTTTATTAATTAAATATAATTGTTATTACAAACATATTGTTAGTTTGGCAGACTTGGTAATCTAACTTGGACATTGAATGCTTGATCTGTGCTACTTTTGCCTTTGCCGGCATGCCAATAAACACCTTGCATTTAACTGTCGTCATATGCCCTTGCTATATTTCCATTGATAATTTTTCACATGTAGTCATGACCATGTGTTAACATCATTCATCTTTAATGTGCATTGGTTACCACCTTTCCCGTTCTCTACCTTGCTCTAACCCTTGAAGTTTTAACATCCTTACTCTGTCCCTTCAGGATGGCCACCAAGAAAAGAAAAGAGAAAGCTACTCCCAAGCCACCAGCAAGGAGAGGAACAAAAAGAGCATTAGTGGCAGAGCCATCTTCCACTGCAGTTAAGCCCTCAACAAAAAGAATTAAGAGGATTATAAAGGTCGATGAAAAAGAGAAAGCCTTCCCAGCAAAGGACACTGCGTGATTTTCCAACCGCTACTGTTAGCAGATGTTTCCCATCCTGTCAGTAAGGAATTACAACAACGAATACCTACTTATCCTTCCGACTCGTATTGCTGAATTTGTTGAGCCGCGAATTGAACAAAGACACTGGGGATTCCTACAAAGACAGCCACGACAGGTTAATCCCTCATGGGTAGTCGAATTCTATTCTAATTTCTACTTGCCAACCCTGCAGTCTGTCTATCTCCGTCAGAAGCAAATCCCCATTACAGAAGAGGCCATTCAACGAGCGTTGGATCTCCCCCCTGCTCCAGAAGGACTGGACGCATTTCAAGAAGCCGCACTCAAGCACCAGACGTACCAATTTGACTGGGACGCTGTTCTCAGAGTTATCGCACAACCTGGAAGCAGATGGATTTATGGATACCATCGTTCCCGACCTAAGGGAATATCGGCTTCCGCACTTACCTTGGAGGCTCGCGTATGGGCACAGATTATGTCCCATACGTCTTTCCGAGCACTCATGAGTCCTCCTTCACTGCAGACATGGCCATTCTACTATGGTGCATCCTTACAGACCAGTCTCTAAACCTACCAAGACACATCCGGAATGCCATGGGACATGTACAAATTTCGGGCAACTTACCTTTTCCCGCCTTGGTCTCAGATCTTGTCTCAGCGGCCGGAGTCTCCTACAGAGCTGGGGACACCAAAACCATGCTTCCACGGGATGATCAATACGTCCCTAACGGGAAATATCTCAGGCCACCAACAGCCACTACCAGCCAGTCCACAGAATAAGCTGCAGACATTTCCCCTTCCACACCACAAGCACCTTCAACAAGTCAGCTGCTCCATCAAATACTAGAGAGGTTGGACCGGCAAGACCAGAAGAAGCTACGAGAGTGCCGCAACCAGCGCCGATTCAAATACCTCAAGGAGCTACTCACAGGCAACCACAGACCTGACAAAGCCCCAGACACTCCGGACTCCACTTCTTTTACCAGCACAGGGAGCCATGACGGTCCCGACTATGGAGATACTGCTACCAGCCCACCTTTGTTTCTGACAGATGGTACCAAGGACGGTGCAAAGCCTTAAATGTGGGGAGGTCGGTCAGTACCTGACTTCCGGAGGTAATTTCTCTTCCTTAACACAAATAAAGTAGAATATTTAGTTTGTTTTTCTTTTTTTTTTAGAATAGGATAGATTGCATAGTAATAGGTTAATTGCATGCATGTTCTACTTGATTGAAAAGACAATAAGTTTCTCCTAAGACCTGAAATTTTTCACTAATTTAAATCAAAACCTTTATGTTAAATTTGTTTGAAGTTGTAATTGGAACATGGTTTCAAGCTAAGAAACACACAACCTGTGAGACTTTGAGCCCAAATACATGGTTACATTATTTAACCATAACTATTTTATTCTTGTGTGTTTACTTCTCTATGATTGTAATTTGAATTTTGTTTTATCCTATATGTCCAATGTTAATGTGTTATATGCATGCATATGATTGAGGCCATTATTTGTTTAGCTCACTTATCCCAAATAAGCCTACCCTTGAAATTACCGTTGTTAGCCACTTTGAGCCGTTTTAATCCAATTTGTTCTACATTTTACCACGTTACTAACCTTAAGCGGAAAAACAATTAAATATACCAACTGAATCTTTGGTTAGCTTAAGATAGAAATTGTGTGCTAATTGAGTATGGAAAGATTGTGGGAACAAGGGTTAATAAAGAAATGTGTCATGATGGGAATTTGGGTACCTACTCATGTGAACCCATAAAAAAAATTAAAAATCTACGTGCATTGATAAGCTATGTTTATTTAAAATAATAATAATAATAATAAATATATATATATATATATATATATATATATATAGAATAAATAAATCTAAATAAGGGGACAAAATTACCCCAATGCTAAATTAAACAATCAATGCACATGGGAGAAAAATTAAAACAAAGGTTGATGCATGAGTATGGAATGTGAAAAGGAAATTCTGGGTAGCTAGGTATGAAATTTGAAGTTATATAGAATATACATATATGATTAGGTGAAAGCTTGGGTTAATTAAAGATTCAATTTATAAGCTCACTTAGCCATATATACCGTTACCCTTACCTTAGCCCCGTTACAACGTTGAAAAGACCTCATGATGTTTGCATTGGTACATTAAATGTTGTTGATTGGTTAGGTGAAGAACAAAAATTAGAAAGCATGATTAAAGAAGGATAGAGTGATTACCCTATACACGAGAGAGATTAGAATGCACACACACCATCAGTGAGGGTTCAATGCTCGACTCCATGTCCCCTGCTTTCACGAGCTGTCTTCTTACAAATTTACCTGCTTTTACTGTACGATTTAAACTAGTGGAATCTTCTCTATGTTCTGTCTTAGAGAACTCATTTATTTTTAATCAGATAGACAAAATCATATAGTTGCATTCATATACATAGGTTGCATTGCATGAGTCTTACATGTCCCTATTCATTCATATTTATCTCCTTCAACTAAGCATGAGGACATGCTAATGTTTAAGTGTGGGGAGGTTGATAAACCATTATTTTATGATTTATATTGTGTTTAATTGTGTGATTTTATCAAGTCATCACCCACTTATTCATATGATTAGCATGATATTACAAGTCCTTCCCAAAATTGTTCCATGGTTGAAAACTTGCTTCCTAAAGATCTTTTAATTGTATATTTTTATTCTCCTTTATACCATTCGATGCCGTGATCTGTGTGTTAAGTGTTTCAGGCTTCATAGGGTAGGAATGGCTTAGAGAATGGAGAGGAAGCTGACAAAAAATGGAAGGAACACAAGAAATTGAGGAGATGACCAGCGAGAAGTGACGCGGACGCACGGCTCACGCGACCGCACGAAATGGAGGAAATCGCAGTGACGCGCTCGTGTGCCTGACGTGAACGCGTGAATTGGAAGCCGCACGAGTGACGCGAATGCGTGGACGACGCACACGCGTGGCAAGGAAAAACGCTGGATGACGCGAACGCGTGGATGACGCAATCGCGTGACGTGCACGATCTGCAGAATTTGCAGAAATTGCTGGCGTGGATTCTGGACCGCATTTCAACCCAGTTTTCGGCCTAGAAACGCAGATTAGAGCCAGGGAACATGCAGAGACCAGGGAGAGGACATTCATTCGGCATAATTTTTAGTTTTAGATATGACTTTACTCCTCCTCTAGGTTTTCTCTCTACACATTCATAGTTCTTAGGATTTCATTTTTATTGCTTTTTAGATTGGGATATAGAGAAGAGTTATTACCTCCACAAGACTTTATCTCTTTAGTTTGTTTTCTCTATTTTTTTACTTACTCTTTCATATCCTTAATTTGTTCAGAGTTACCATTGGATTATTTTTAGAATTTATTAATACAAGAACTATTTTTATTTTTGATTGGTCTTTTTGATTATTATTTATCATGTCTTCCTTTATTTCCCTTTCTTATTTTTTGAAGTTTACATTCATGATGAGCGAGTAGTTCTCTAACTTGATTGGGAGTTGATTGAAAGGAGAACCTTGAGTTGGAATGCTCAAGAGTAAAATTGTAATTGGGTTTATTGTTGCATGGCTCTCTAGTCACTGACACTAATCCTTCCCAAGGGAGAGGATTAGAACTTGTGAATAGAAGTAGACTTCCAACTTACTTGACTTTCCTCTACCTAGTAAAGGATAACTAAGTAGAACAACCTTCAATTATCAATTGATCTTGGGAGAACTCCAACAAGGATAGAACTTCCGATTAATCTACTCCCGGTCGAGATTTTTATTTAAATTACATAAATTCTCTGATTTAATTTCCTGTTTATCAAACTTAAAACCATTTTGGAAAATCTCTTATTGATAAAATAGCACATCTTTCTGCAACTCGTTGGGAGACGACCTGGGATTCATACTCCCAGTATTTTAATTCTAATTTTGTGACAACCCTTCTAAATTGATAAGCGGATTTTTATTGGTTAAGAACTGTACTTGCAACGTATTGCCAATTTCCGCCATGTCACCTTCCCGACAACTTTGACAAAGTCGGCCATGAGGTGGTTCGACAGCTTGCCGCCTAGGTCGATTACCAGTTTCGACGATCTTGCACGAAAATTTCTCACGAGATTTTCAATTCAAAAGGACAAGGTCAAGCACGTGTCCAGTCTACTCGGAGTCAAACAAGAAGTCGGAAAATCCCTCAAAGAATATATAGAGAGATTCAACAAGGCATGTTTGGAAATCCAGGATTTACCCACCGAGGCGATAATAATGGGGCTAGTCAATGGTCTCCGAGAAGGTCCCTTCTCCCAGTCCATTTCTAAGAGACATCCGACTTCCTTGAGCAATGTATAAGAACGAGCTGAAAAATACATCAATATAGAAGAAAACACCAGGCTGCGAGAACTGAACTGGCGACCAGGAAACCCTCACCAAGCACGGGAAAAAGAAAAAGAGTCTAAGAAGAAAGAAGAGTATAACTCGGAGAAACCTAAGAGGTTTCACAATTACACTCTGCTACGGGTTTCTCTTGTGGATGTCTACAGGAAAATTTGCCACACTGAAAAATTTCCCCCTTCGCGACCAATCAAAAATAAGAAGGGGAAATTTGCAATGAGTACTGTGAGTACCATAAGCTGTACGGACACTCTACAAATGATTGTTATGACTTAAAAAATGTGATAGAAAAACTGGTCATGTTGGACAAATATCTCATGGAAAGGTCGTGCAATCATGGGAAAATGAAGAGAGATGACGAAGAGGTCAGCCCCCACAAACTCCAGAACGACATGTTCACATGATAGCAGGGGGGTTTGTTGGGGGAGGAGTGACCAAGTCGTCTCGAAAGAGGTACCTAAAAGAAGTCTACTACATCGAAGAAGAGACTCCCGACCTCCCCTACCATCTCCTTCACGAGAGAGGATGCACAGGGAATTGCACCAGAACATAATGACCCAGTGGTAATCACTATGATACTTGTCAATGCAAACCTACATAGAAATTTGATAGACCAAGGAAGCTCTGCCGACATAATATTTAAACTTGCGTTCAACAAGTTGGGGCTAGAAGAAAAAGAGTTAAAATCCTATCTGGACACTCTTTTCAGGCTGGGAGATACACCAATTAAGCCATTAGGGTTCATTTTCCTATATACCACTTTTGGAAAAGGGTTGAAATCAAAAACCATAAATATTGATTATATTGTTGTAGATGTGGTATTAGCCTACAACCCCTAATTGGCAGGACAACATTGAATCAGCTAGGAGCTGTTGTTTCTACTCTTCACCTTTGCATGAAATTCCCCACACAAAAAGGAATTGCTACCATCAAAAGAGATCCGAAACTGGCCAGAAAATGTTATAACGAAAGCTTGCACCTGCGAGGTAAACGTAAAGAAGTCAATGCCATTGAGTTTGGAGGAGTCCGAGGAAGGGAAGAGCTACGGCCACAACACAAAGGGAAGACAGAAGAAGTCCAAGTTAGGGAAGAAGTCGGAAAGAACACCAACATAGGAGTCAATATGAGAGCGGATCTGAAGAAGAATCTCGTAAGACTCCTACAAGAAAATGCTGACCTCTTCTCTTGAAAGGCCGCTAATATGCCCAAAATAAACCCCGAGCTCGTGACGCATAAGCTGGTGTCTATCCCGGATCCCAACCTATCCAACAAAGGCGTCATAAGCTCGGACCAGAGCGAGCTCAAGTGGTCGAAAAACAAGTTCAAGCTCTACTCGAAACTGGATTCATTAGAGAGGTCAAATATCCGACATGGTTAGCAAATGTAGTACTGGTAAAGAAGCAGAATGGAAAATGGAGGATGTGCGTCGACTACACCGACCTGAACAAAGCTTGTCCAAATGACCCATATCCCTTACCCAGCATTGATGCTTTAGTAGATTCTTCTTCAGGATACCAGTACTTATCATTCATGGATGCCTACTCGGGATACAATCAAATCCCGGTGTATAATTCAAACCAGGAGAAGACATCATTCATCACGCCAAGAGCAAACTACTGCAACGTGGTCATGCCTTTCGGATTAAAGAACGCAGGGGCCACATATCAAAGGTTGATGAACAAAATATTTGCACCTCACCTTGGAAACCTAATGGAGGTATATGTGGACAACATGTTATTAAAAATCAAGGATGAGGCCAGCTTTCTATCCGACCTTTCACAAGTTTTCGGCACCATAAGAAGACATGAGATGAGACTAAATCCCACCAAATGCACCTTTGCAGTAGAAGCAAAAAAATTCTTGGGTTTTATGCTTACACAAAGGGGGATTGAGGCTAACCCCGACAAGTGTAGAGAAATCTTAGAGATGAGGAGTTCGACTTGTTTAAAAGAAGTCCAATAGCTGAATGGCCGACTTGCAGCCTTGTCCAGATTTTTGGCGGGATCGGCCTTGAGATCCTTACCACTTTTCTCACTACTTAGTAAAGGATGCCAATTTGAGTGGACCTCTGAATGCGAAGGGGCCTTTCGAGAATTCAAGAAATTCTTAAGCGAACCACCCATCTTTACCCGGCCACAAACGGGAGATGAGTTGGTGTTGTATCTGGCCGTCGCTAAAAAGGCAGTAGCGTCAGCACTGATACGAGAAGATAAGGTCGGACAGCACTCCATTTATTTCACTAGGAAAGCCCTACAAGGGCCAAAGTTAAGGTACCAAAAAATAGAAAAATTTGCATATGCCTTAATCATGGCATCTAGGAGACTCTGACCTTACTTCCAAGCACACACCATAAGAGTCCGGACAAACCAACCTATGAAGCAGATACTCTAGAAGATAGACATAGCAGGTCGGATGGTGCAATGGGCTATAGAACTATCCGAGTTTGACCTGAGATACGAAACTCGGACAGCCATCAAAGCTCAATGCATCACCTACTTTGTCGCAGAATATACGGGCGATCAGATTGAAACCTCCACGACCTGGTAACTCTATGTAGATGGGTCATCTAATAAAGTCAGAAGTGGAGCGGGTATAATACTGGTCAATGAAGAAGGAACTCAAATAGAAGTTTCCTTAAAATTTGAGTTCCCTGCTTCCAACAACCAGGCAGGGTACGAAGCCCTGATTGCAGGACTAAAACTCGCCAAAGAAGTTGGGGCGACTAAAATAATAATCTTCAGTGATTCTCAGGTAGTAACCTCACAAATCAATGGAGTGCCAAGCAAAGGATCCTAATATGAAGAGATACTTAGAGAAAACGCTTGAACATCTTCAACAATTCAGTGATACCAAGGTCCGACATATAACTCGGGAACTTAATAGCCGAGCAGATTCCCTTTCTAAATTGGCAAGTACCAAACTAAGGGAAAATAATAGAAGTTTGATACAAGAAGCCCTCAAAGAGCCTTCTGTAATCAAGTCAGATAGTAAGTCGGACATACTATCTGTCTCCGGCTCAAACCTCAGGTGGATGATCCCCCGTGTTGAATGCCTAAAATTCGACATCCTTCCCAAGAAGTGTAAGGAAGCCAAAAGAATTCGGAGGAAATCCCATAATTACACCTTGGTACAAAATGTCCTTTACAGAAGGGGGGTATTCGCACTTTTACTGAAATGTGTTCTGACTAGTAGAACTGAAGAAGCCTTGGAGGAAGTACACAATGACATCTATGGGAACCATCTTGGGGCACGATCTTTGGCTAGAAATGAGATCCGAGCTGGATTCCTCTGGCTGACTTTACAAAAGGACGCTACCGACTTTGTCAAAAAGTGACCGCCTTGTCAGATGCATGCCAACTTCCACATCGCCCTACCCGAGGAGCTCATCAGTGTAACCTCTCCATGGCCTTTTGCGAAATGGGGATTGGACCTACTCGGACCTTTTTGTCAAGCGCCAGGACATGTTAAATACATAATTGTGGGAGTGGATTATTTCACTAAGTAGATAGAAGTAGAGCCACTAGCTACTATCACAGCTCAAAGAAGTCGAAAATTCCTATACAAGAATTTCATTACTCGGTTCGGAGTTCCTCACTCCATCACCATAGAAAATGGTACACAATTCACCTACTCTACTCTCAAAAATTTAGTAGCAAGCATAAAGATCAAGCACTAGTTCATATCGGTAGAACATCCCCAAGCCAACGGACAAGATGAAGCAGCCAATAAATTTATATTAACTGGATTAAAGAAAAGACTGCAGGATGCAAAGGGGGCTTGGTCAGAAGAGCTCCCGTAAGTACTATGGGCTTACCGAACAACACCTCATTCCACAACTGGAGAAACACCCTTCTAACTTGCATACGAAATAGAAGTCATGATCCCAGTAGAGGTCAATGAACAAAGTCCAAGGGTAAGATTTTATGATGACGTCAAAAATATTCAAGCCCGTAGAGAAGAACTCAAACTCCTCCCAGAAGTCCGAGAACAAGCCCAGACAAGAGAATCAGCGCTGAAGCAAAGGATGTCGGCCAGATATAACAAAAAGGCCGTACGAAGGAACTTTGCCACAAGCGAGCTGGTCCTGATAAGAAATGATATCGGGTTAAACAAGTCGGGCGAAGGGAAGCGGGCTGCCAACTAGAAAGGACCTTACAAGATATCTGAAGTCTTGGGAAAAGGCTATTACAAAGTGTCCGACTTGAATGGAGCCGAGCTCCCAAGGTCATGGCACGCATGTAACTTGAAGAGATATTATAGCTAGTAGTGCACCTCGCTCCCTGATGTACTCTTTTTCCCGACTTCAAATTTTTTTCCCCGAGAAGGGTTTTCCTGAAGGGTTTTAATGAGGCATCAGAGCGAGGACTAGGGGCAAGAAAATCATTCCCTTAGTAGCAAAGAATTTTTGTAAGTTACATTTCATCAATAACAATGTCTCTTTCCATTTATTCCATTACCATTTTTTACAATATGCACTGACTTAAGCTCAAAAAAAGCACGAAAATCTGTTGTCCGACCTACATGGTGGACAAGATAAAGCGACGAGGTACAAGTCGGTGTAAAGAGATTGTAAATGACGATTATGAAAAAGCTCGGAACCAAACGACTTATAAGTTGGAAAGCGGACGAGCAGAATAAAATGTATCGCAAAAATAACCTAAGTTACGAAAATGATTCAATAACAAAACTAATTGGTCGTTCGCACCAAAGTAATGAAAAACAGAAACTTTTCTTTAAAAGCCTGAGGTAAAAGGTACTCATAAAAGGATTTCATAAAAGCCTCACAAATAGCTCAAATAGCAGACAAGTTATCCGAAGACAAAAGGGAAACTCAGAAACATAGAAACCCTTTCAAAATCATTACAACTACTCATAGTTAAGAAAAGTTATTAAAGCCCTAATTAAAAAAGGACTAACCACAGCAAAACAAAAGTTGTTAAAGGTCCTTCAAAAGGGACCAAAGTCAAGGCATATAAAAAAACACAAGATAAAAGTGTTCATAACAAAGACCTACAAGCCAGGCCGCAACTAAAATATCAAACAGGGCCAATTAAAGGATTCTGATCAGGAGCTGGAGAGGAATCAGGTTCGGTGCAGGAGGTCGGAGGATTTCCTCAATTGGAGCTGCTTCTGGCTGAGAGGAAGAACTCGGCATCACCTCCTCCCTAAGACGATTCATTTGCCTCTTCAAATCCAAGTTCTCCCTAAAAGCCCTAACATAGTTCTCCTCGGCCTTTTTTAACAAACCCTCGGGCAGAGCACAAGAAGCTGCATATTCCCTCTCCTGATCACGAGCTTTGAAGATCTCAGCCTCCAGACTTATTTTTTCCTCTTCTAACCCCTTCTCGGCCTCCCGAAGAGTGGCCACCTCGGCTTGAAGGGCCTCCAAAGAATGCTGAGTAGCATTTAGAGGAGTCCTCTCCAACTCTTTCAGTAGGGTAGAGCATACTCCAGCAGTCCGGATCCCCCCCCCCCCGGATTAAGACTTTGAGGTGATTTTTGATAGAAACATCATCCATAACGATAAAGTTATGAGGAATGATGTGCTTCTCACAAAACTTCACCCCATCAAATTCGGCATCATTAATATTGAGGGCACCGAATTCTGATGTCTTCCTCTTTTTAGAGCTCGGCTCGGAAAAGGGAGGAAATGGGGGAGTAAGAACTAGAACGGGAGGAGGAAGAGGAAGGGAGGGAAAAAGGGTTTACCGGCTTGCTCTGAGAAGAGGTCCCCAAATCAGACTTGGTCAAAGATGAAGTGTCCGACTTACTGCTCTCCTGTAGCTGGGCAGCTCAGGCACGGGCATTCCTCTTGGTCTCTTGAACTTTTTGATAAGCCTTGGAACCGCTTTTCATTTTTTCTACAAAAATAATATTAGACGTCGAAAAACAAGTCGGAAAAATTGATAAAGGAATCTATAAAATTATAATAATATAAACTACCTACCCCGGTACGAACATAACTCGGAGTCCCGAGAAGGAACCTTTTTGTATCAAGGTTTGGATCCCGTCCCCAAACCTCTCGGAAAAACTCGACTACAACTTCCTCGACCTCATTCAAGTCTGTCAGGTTATATTTTTCGACAGGGGCCACTTCCATCCAGTACAATGGGAACGGGGCTCATTATTCTCATTCAAAAAGAAAGGGTGATGACCCTCAGCAACACGGACTTTAAAGAAGAAGTTTTTAAAATTATGGAATGACTTATCAAAGATAGAAAAAACTTTCCAACCTTGGATGGCTCAGAAGGAAACCCATTGTTGCTTATTTTTATTTGAAGTGGCACTAAAGAGTTTGGTAAGATGAAATAAAAAGAAAAATATCTTTAAAGAAGTCGGAAAATCAAGCTCACGACTCACAAGCTGGTATATCTTCATAAAACCCCAAGAATTTGAGTGCAGTTAGGAAAGAGCGACTTCACAGCAAGATAAAACCTCAGTTTCAAAATCGGAAAAAGGAAACGTCACCCCAAGTCGGGTGAAAAAGCAATCATGCATGAAGATAAACTGCGACTCCGAATTAACAACTTGGCCAAAACAAACCCGGTCTTCAGGGTCAGGGGCAACTAACTCGTATTTCACCTCATCATCCTTAGAACTACAAAACCTATGGTACTTTTGAAACTCATCTACAAAAACACTATCTACCATCGGAACAGCACAACAAACTGAAGAATCTACCCATCTCAACAGATCCTCAGGAACCCTCGAAGACATTTTTGAAATAGTTGGGCGAGACATTTAGAAAAGATGCACCTACATTATGAAAAGAAGGTGTCACTACTAATCAAAAACAAAAGAAACTCCTTTCCAGATCACAGCATCCGACAAATACGAGCAAACATCATTAGAAAATGAACAAAGGTGTAGTAATCACAAGTGCTACCTAAAAGCATCTACATTCATGGCAGAATCACAGCAGCAAAAAACCAATCATCAAAGAAGTTAAAAGGTTTCACCCACAAACAGAGACCTATTGCGTTTAAACACAAACACTTCAAAGGCAACAAAGAAACTTTACACAAGCAACACTACGTTAACGAAAAAGAAAGCTAACCTCTTCTTTTAAAAAGGAAGATAACAGCGTCACGAAAGCAGCAAAGAAACCCTTCAAAACAATTCGTGCACCCTCCAAATTCTTCACAGGAAGAACAAAGCACCAAATATTATATGTGGAAGAACGTAAGGGAAGAAGAAGAAGGTTCCAGCGTATGAAAGTGAGCAGAAAAACTTGAGAAAGGACAAGTGCACCTAATTTGCAGAAGAAGAAACAAAAAGAAGAGAGAGGAAGGGAGAAAAAAGCGTTTTTTAAAAGACCCAAGGGGCAGAAACATAAAAACATTCCCACTCATTAAAGACGTGCGCAGTTACAGATGCAACCGCAGCCCACGTGGCAAAGAAGAAAAACCAACGGAGGCGACGATTCACCATTCCACAATCACGCCGATTTTTCGATGTGATCGAAAATACTGACCTAAGAGGTTCCGACTTCACACATACTTGATTCCGACTCCGGAAAAGAGATCGGATTCAAGTAGGGACATTGTTCATACCTGGCCCAAAAACGTAAGCCAGGCCCAAAAGCATATGAAAATCCAAAATACATCTACTGTGTAATCAACCTCTTGAGAGGTTGAACGAGAACACTACCAGAAGTTAACTCCCCGCTGAAGGAGTTATAACTTTTCCTAATATCTCTCTCACTTCTAGAAGAGGGATCATAACCACCCTAAGATCAAGGAACGGTTATCCACCACCAAAAGTAGAACTACTCTAACGGTAGTTATTGGCTTACTCCCTATAAGTACACTGACACCTTCAGGTATAACTAGGTCTAATACACTAAAAACCTACTAAGACTCTTACTGACTTAAGTATCGAAGTGGGGACTAAGTCGGAATCTACCCCATTGAGAATTTGGGCCTCATTTACAAGTCTAAAGACAACCCAATTTCAAGTAATCCTCGGAACACAACTAAAAAATAACTTAATAATAATTTAATTAAATTTTATACAAAAAGAATTTTATTTATTAAGGTATAAAAATATATTAAAATTAGTAAGTTTAAAGAATATTAAAAATATAATATTATGATAAAAAGAGATTTATATAAAAATTAATTTAATCAATTTTTAAAATTTTAGAAATAAAAATAATTTATGTATATATTATTTGTAAAGACTAATTTAACTCTAAATAAATTTATAACATGCGACATATCAGGTATTATTAACATGATACATAAACTAATTATTTTATAACGTGACATTAGTATGTGGTACTTATCGTAACATATCATTTAACTAATAAAAAAACCGATTTAATTTATAATTTATCTTTTAGGAACTAAAATGACTAATTTAATCTTTCAAAAACCACGGATTTGAATATTAACCCCATGTTTCCAATGGTGCTTCGTATTTGCTCAACTTAACACATACAAATTAGTAATTACCTAGATATAATTATGTTTAGGGTTTAAAATCATAGAAATCACTAAACCCCAAACTTTAATTAAAAATCTGGCAAATTCGAAGTTGGCAACAAGTTAGCTGTATCATTCTTGTACTTTGGAAGCAAAAACATTTCGAGGATTAACAATAACAATAATTGACAAGCATCCCAACTCCAACCTCCTCCATCTGATAATCTAAATATTGAACTCAAATTTTTTTTTTTTTTTTGTTTTACGGCGAATAAAGAAGACAGTAATAATGGCATCCATAAACCCACTGTGGATGGTAAATGGAGACTACCATTCAGTTCCAAACTAAATTGACATGTGATCTGAGGAGTGTAACTGGTTAATCCATTCTTCCCTTCAAGATCCTTTCCTTTACTTCAGTTGGTGTACTGCATGAGTGAAATCAAATGAACAATAAGCCACCATGATTACAAGCCAGAGAAAAAAAAAATAAACAAAAGTGTAGAACAAGGTAGTAACAAATATTTAAGCCAGGAAATAAGTTACAAGAGAAGTATAAGAGAAATAAACAATTAAGTTGAAATAACAAATATACCCTTTCTTTAAAATTGTAAATAAAATAAAATAAATATAACTATGCGTTTGTGTGCGTGATAGTTGTATCGTCCTACAAATTACCCCTTGGATAAAATTTTGTAGGACACATCAGAATTTAAAATTCTCTGTATCATATATGTTCATGTTATGTTCCTTACTAGTTTCGGACAGTCACTTTTACAAGGCAGTGGCCACTCCTCCCGGAATTGTTGATACTTTTTTGCCATGCCATTTTCGCCATATGCCCACTCCATCATAATGCCAAAACTATATATATGAGAATAACACTCTCTCTCCCATGCCCACCCATAAAAACATTTAAGCCTTATACCACTAAGTGGCATCGGCTATATAAATCACATGACCCAATATCATATCAGAAGCCAGCCCATTCGTACCACTTTCATCAACAATTGCAAAAGTGAAAGGACAAAACAGAACCGTTAATCATATAATTCCTCAACGATTCATGAAACCGAACTAAGAATATGCTTTTGTAGGTGTGTTTTGTGTAGCGAAAATGCAATCCCCCTCCCCCTGGGGCCTTTCTTTTCTGTTAATTTGATCCCTTATTTTTATTTTTGCAATTTAGTGCAAAACCTTCTCATTTGTCGACCACTCTAATCCTCCATTACATTTGTTAATCCTGTATGTGAATTGTCACTAAACCATTTCACAATATGACATGTCATGAAAGCCAATGACATCCCCTTTTAATATGACGATAAACTGAAAAGCACGAAAGTTAATGGGCCAATTTAAAACAACCCCCTCCCCCACAACCCAAATAAAAGTTACTTTCCCTATGTATAATGGCTAGTATAATGGTAAGAATCATAGAAAGTTTTGCAATTACTTAGAACCAAGATTGACAACTAATATAAAGATCTCAAGACCAAGTTACTATAAATGAAAATTCCAAACTCACACAACATAGACATGTCCACCCCAGCCACTTAAACAATCACGATCTACTGATGACAGCAGAGCTTGAGAGATAGTCTCAAACAATTCTTCTGGTTCCTGTATGATGGTACAGAGGGGAAAAAAAGATCTTATCTTCAAAAAATAATATATAGAATAATATATAAGAAATACCTGAAGCTAAATCAAAAGTTTTACAATGTGCAACAGTCTGATTTCTGAAACTAAATTGTGCCACTATTAAATGGATTTTTCTGTTTGTATTCCACCATCAAACTTCTGGATATCATCTTATTGCAAAATTGGTGTCATGTTTTTGTAACTTGATAACTCGTTTGTTTGACGTTGTTACACAGTTACAGACTTACAGATGCAACACTATTTTATAATTTATTTAGACAAACTTCTCATATGAAGAAAATGCCATTGTGAATTCACTTGCTGTGCATTGTGTTTTTAAATTGAACGACAAAATATCTTCATTGAATAAATGCAAAATGGTTGTATCACATAACATATTGAAAATTTTGGTCTTGGATTTATCATTTAGTTTGAACACGTGCTACCATATATAAACATCTGATTATAAAACACTGCTCCTAGCATGACCTTCCGCATCATCTGCTTCAAGTTCAAGTCATCAACTAATTTGGCAGTATTCAGTTTTACAATCTATGATGATTTCATCCTTCGTCTACATGTTCACACTTAAGCTTAATCTATAACTATGATCTATGATGCACTATAATGTAAAAGACACATGATTGATTTTTCAATCTACTACAAGGAACTATACTATGCATATACCCATTTAGAGTTTTCTTTTCCAGTGATTTCCATTTATAGAATTTTAAAGTTTATTTGTTTCAGCTTCTGAAAAAGCGATGCTACAACTACAACCTTCTGTATAATTGAAAAAGTTGAAAACTAATTTTTCTAAGAGGCTACTATTTTAAGAATCTATCCAGTAGGAAAGAAAAAAAGAAAGATGAAAACGTTTTTTTCCAAATCCTGGTTAAGAAGTTTATTTATCAAGTATCTGGAAAATGATTTCTCTTTTTAAGTTAAAAAGTGACGTTCAGGATAAATAAGTTGAAAACAAACATTTCCTACTAAAGCACTACCCACAAAAAAAAAAAAAATAGGCATGACTACATAGTGCACAAAACAACCACAGGAGACAAAGAAAAGGGTCACATAAAAGAAAAAACAAGTCAAACTTGGGGACACACCATGTCAGGCTTAAACATTGACTCGCAAGCACCATATAGAGATTCAGAGGCAGTGCCAGCAACAACAAAATCCTTAGCAAGCTCCCTGCATATAAGAGATGGCAATGCTTTTAGAATCACATACAGATAGCTCAAAATAAAGTCATACAACAGTCATATTATTTCATAATTAGAAGGAAGAACGGACATGACTAACAAAAAATCACCTCAAAAATTTAAAAGAAAAAAATAACTTTGAATATTGCATATTACAGGAAATAGTAGACGGAGGATGAGCACTAGAGAGGTAGGCAGGGGGAGAGATTCAAATCAAAATTTAATGCTTGGCTATCAAAGGTACTTGATACCAGGTACAGATTTTAGGAAGAGTGGTGAGGAGCAGGGACACTAGCCATCCTAAAAATTTTGAAAAATTCTCATATGAAGATAGTATATGTATATATTAATGTGAAAATCACAAAAACCAACTAGCTTATACACACAGATATAAAACAGCAAGGCTCTGAAATGTTTACTATCAAATATGGAGATCCCTCTAATTAGATTGTGTCTTGCAGCTGGTAGACACAACACATAATCTATAATCAATCCCACAAGACCTACTTGTCCAAAAGGCTCTATTAGAGATTAGAGTTATACTCCAACTAAATACACCAAACGATTGCATGGACAGCACATTTTTTAGAGTTATACTCCCCCATGTGTCTCTGAATTCGACCCTAATAGATAAAACCATAATCTGTTGAAGCTTGAGAATAGTCGTGGGAGTTCAAGACATAGATCAAATGGCAACATTGCAAGCAAGTTTTCTCTATGGAGGTAGTACTTTGTAACACATAGATATAATCTTTGATGCATGTGCTTTTTAACGTTTTCAATCTAGATCAAAACTCATAATTATTAGGCTTTAGAAACCTTCAAGAATAAAATATTTCTAAAACAGTCACATTTGCAGGTGATCATGACCCTATGCTTCCATCCAATTACATTACAAGATATCAAATTTTCCAAAGAAGAAATTTGGCTTCAGACAATGTATTTGGCTTCTGAAAGGTACTAATAACAAGTAATTGTGCAAAAACATTATTGCATGGACCTACAAAGCCAAGAAATGATGGATAATTTGAAACAATTTAACTTACTTTGCTCCAATTGAATCCATTGTGCAAATGAATGGTTTATCCTCATCTCCTAAGCCAGCAATTACAGGCTGGCAAAAGTATGGACCAAACCTGAAAAGGCAAAACAATGTATGGTTTGATTAAGAATTTCAAGCTACTGTGTTTATTAACATCATAGTTGTTAATCCAGATTAGAAAATAGTGGCAAAGCTCCAAAATGCTATGGTTGTAAAGATACAAGAATGATCCGCTGCAAATATTCTGAGAAAACATAAATTGGAACTCAAAAAAAGCACACTGAGCTTAAGATAAATTCATCACTTATTCACAAAGTTCATAGCTTAATGGTGACAATCATATTTAATGTAACAGAGTGAAGAGAACTAAGGATGAGGACTTCCTCAATATGACATTAACTATAAAAGGTTTCCTAGAGTTTTTCTCTACCATGGGTTTTAACTAGACTCATTCATAACTTATTAACAGCCCCCAAGTGACTTTTATTCAATTAAGTAGCAATAAGCAGCATCACCATAGTGGAGTGGACATTAGTTATGAATACCAGTGAAATTAGTAAAAAGACTATGCCAGTGTAATTCCTATTTTCTGGCTTCCCATTAGCTTCCCTCTATTTCGAGGGTTAACCATAAAGGGTCAAATTGCTGTCCTAAAATTGGGGGAATTTCTCAAGCTGTTACGCAAATTTTTGTTCAAAACCCCAATTTGTTAAAACCCTAAAAAACATTAAATAAACCTTGCTTCAAAACAGATCTAAAATTAAAATTGCATTTACCTTTTCTCATAGAGAAGGGCAGAGACCAAGCTAGCAAAGGTCTCGGGCTTCATATCCCTCTCTTCCCTAAGCTGATACAGTTTGTGCCTGAAAACCAGACGCTGGTACCTACAAGCAAAGCAAACAAGATCAAACCAAAACAAAAACAAAATGAAAACTTTAAATTAATTGATTAAAAAAAGAAGAGAGAAATGCATTGGCACGTACAGAGTTTGGGCATCGGTGGCGAGGCCAGAGAGACCGATGAAGAGTTTGTCGTGTATCTTTGAGATTCTTTGGAAATCGGTGGCTATGGTTTGAAGCTGGACACCGAGCCTCCGATCGCTGGCGATGGCAAAGCAGTTCTTGCCAACCATAGCCACTAGGGCACTCCCGTTGTACTCGAAGATCGACATTTTAACTTTGAGCAACCAAGAATAACGAAGAGAAGGGAGACACCGAGATGTTGCGGCTCGCGAGTTTTTTGATGTTTTAAAAAGTGCTTTTCTTTGGGATCAAGCCACGATGAAATAAGTTAGGAGGTCAATGTTCTGGTTATCAGTATAGGACCGGCCTGTCCGGTTCAATTTTAGATTAAGCCGGACGTGCACTTAAACCAGTCCACTCAAATTAGTTGAAAACCGTCCGATTCAATGCAAACTGGATGAACTGCTAGACCCGCGCGTCCTCGGTACACCAGCGTTCAGCTTGAGCGTCAAAGAAGCCTCCTGCTGCTCCCCCAATGCTCCAATGGTCGGAATTTTGAAGTTAATACTGCTCCAAACATTTGGCAACTGGCAAGGACCCTTAGTGATATTATATGCTAATTAATATTCAAATTATTACGAATACACTAAAAATTAATTAAGTTAATCATAATGTATTATTGATTTTTTGTATATATACAGTATGATTGAATTATTTCTCATTTTTATTGTTTTTATTTCTTTTTTTATCATTATAATTATCAAAATCAAATCAAATCGGTAATCCATACAATTAGAATATTAAAAATTAATGGGTCACTAATTTAATCATTAAGTAACTGATTAAATCATTTGATCTAGTCATAATTAAATAATTATACATAATTTTATATTTTCTTTGCATTTTTATTTTTATACTAAATCAATTATTACTTTTTGTTTTAATAATTCGTTAGTTAGTTGGTAACTATTACATTTTTTAAGTATGTGTTAAAAAAATTAATATTAATAAATATTATATAATTATAAATAGAAAAATTATTTTATGATTAATAAAATTATTTTTGTTTATTTCTTAAATTTATAAAAATAAAAATTTAAATAAATATAAAAGATATTACGACATGCTTCGGTTTACCAAAAGGGATTTGTACAACTATATTCACCGTCAACGATGAGCACGAATCTTGGACGGCAACACAGCAAACACTATAAATAATCAGTTGAGTAACTTATTCTGGGTGGACGGTATCATGAAATTTCATTATGAGTTGTTTGGTGATGTCCTTGCATTTGATGCGACATATCATGGGAACAAGTACAAGAAATCTCTGGTGGTGTTCTCCAAGACGAATCATCGTAAGCAAACTTACATTTTTGGATTTGTCTGGCTGCAGGACGTGGAGGTCCGTACTTATAGGTGGATTCTTCTGAACCTTTTGGATGTTATTGGACAAAAAAAATTGAACCTCATTGTCACGGATGGTGATAAGGCAATGCACGCTGGCATTGCGGAGATGATGCCTTCTGCCAAGCACCGACTATGTGCATGGCATCTGGAGAAAACTTATATCCAACAGGTAAAGGAAATTGAATTTCAGCAAGTATTCAAGAAGGCTATCTATGCAAACTTTGATGTTGACAAGTTCAAGAGATATTTGAAGACATCCGTCAAGTTTCTCAGTGTGGTCAAAAATACGTGGGTGCAATTGACGTATGACATTAAAAAGAGTTGGGCAATAATCTATTTAAGGGAGACTTTTTGTGCCGGATATAGGACAATGTCAAGATGTGAAAGAATCAATTCTTTCATTAAAGCATTTCTAAAGTCAACGAATAGCATTCTTGAACTAGTTCACAACTTGGATAGGGTCGTAAAAGACTATCGGAACAACGAGGTTACTACACAATTTTACTATACTTATTACACGCTAGTGTTAACTATCGTATTAGATGCAATAGAGTTGTCTGCATCGAAGCTATATACAAGAGTTGTTTCCAGGGACGTTAAGAAGCAAATCAAAGGTGTTGCGACGCTATTGTTTCAGGGAAGGGTGAGCATCAACACGACCATCGTGTAAGGTTTTGTAAAATGGGTAACCCAAAGAAGGTATTCAACGTTTTATATGATGTGAATGACCGAAAGATTGAGTGCGAGTGTAAGATGTGGGATAGTGATGGCATATTGTGTTCACATATATTTTGTGTGATGAAGTATGATGGTTTGGAGAAAATCCCAAAAAACTATTATCCTTAGGTGATGGTGTAAGATTGCAAAGGACAGTACATTGTTGACTTGGGGAATGATTCGAGGGAAAAGGCCAGACTATTTCAATACAGTGCACTATACTCTGCATTGAGCTATGTTGTGACACTTGGTTGTGAAGAGATTGAAGATTTTTCCCTTGCACGTGATGCTATCTCGAACCTGGTTGAGATACTGCAGCATTGTTGTGTGAAAAAGGATGGTAGCAAGGTACTACTCAACCAGTGTGGGGTCAGAGACCCAACGATGACAGCTACAAGAGTGCACCAAAGTGGAATCGAGTTAACTCGTAAACCCTAAACCCCTAAACCCTAAACTTAGGGTTTATGGTTGTCAAACTCGCGAGTTATCTCGTAAACTCATACGAGTTTACGAGTTTAGGTAGTGGAATCGAGTTGACTCGGAAACAAACTCGTTTCTGGGTAGACTCGGGTTGACTCGGCTAGACTCGGATAAAGTCGCTCAAACTCGCGAGTTTGCTAGCGAGTTTAAATTCGTTGCCCATTTTCGCCAAAATGGCGTCATTTTGGCCCAGAAAAAAAAACCTACAGCTAACCCAAACTCGGTAAGTGTAACCCTAATTCGAAATCCTTACTCCCTCACACTCCAGTGACTCCACCAAGCCCTCACGGCCAGCCTCACTCCTCATTCTCTTCTTCTAATCGCCACCATCTACCGGCGCCGTTGTCTGTGCCACCACGCAAAGGCCGGACGCCACCCACCTCGCCTTGTCGCTTCCCCTCGCCTCATCCCTCATCCCCCACCGCTCACCCCACGCAGAGTCGTAGAGGCCTCGCAGAGTCACAGTCTCATAGAGCTCACCACCATGCAGAGTCGCACAGCGCCAGAGCTCACCACCAAGCAGAGTCGCAGAGCGCCGGAGCCCACCACCACAGAGTCGCAGAGCGCCAGAGCCCACCACGACGCAGTGAAGGTTCACCGCTCCTGTTCTACCCTTGTCGGCCGTCGCACTCCTCCGTGTTCTGCTTCACTGCGTTTGCCTCCCCTCCCCTCCCATCCATGTTCTGCTTCACTGCTTCACTGCCAATCTGCTTCAATTTTGCCGATCTCCAAGGTAATTTTGTTAAACTAATTCAAATGCTAACAATTTTGGTATTAATTATTCAATTATGCAAATTTATTAAGGCCCTGATCTGCGTTTGATATGTTGAAAAAAAAAAATTAAACTGCTGTTGCGTCAATAAGTTAGTAAACTGATGCTGCTTGCCTGCTTCTGTGCTTCATGCTTCATGCTTCATGCTTCATGGTTAAAATGTGTGGATAGTGCTTATGATTAGATTCAGAAGAGAAAACATCATATATATTCAAATGCTATCATTATATATTTTTTCTTTTGTTTTCTGCTTCTGTTATGTACTTATGTAGTTATGTTTAGTTTATTGAAACTCTGAAGTCTGAATTGAAACTCTGAAGTCTGAATTGAAACTCTAAAATATTTGAATTGAAACTCTGAAGTCTGAATTGAAACTCTGAAATATCTGAATGAAACTCTGAAGTCTGAATTCTTAGTGTTACTGTGTTAGTTACTTAGTTTAGTTAGTGTAATTCACATATCAACAATCTTAGAATTTGGCTAAGTTTTTAATTGTAATTTGCAATGTGCTCTCCTCCTTATTCTCTTAATCAGCGCTTGTTTAAATGAAAATGTATCTGTTGTGTGATAAGGTGAGTATTGGAGTGATGATTAAGTCTTCTGATGCTGAAAAGTTTTCAACCTTTGAACATTATTGTTGTAAGTGTAGTTGAAACTAGTGTTAGTTATGAATTTAGTTAGTGGATAATCTGAATCTGAATTTGTTATTTGGGTTGTTGATTTTTAGGGATAAAAATACAAAATGTATGAGAATGTTGGTTCAGGGACAGGGTCTTTGCTTCCTAGTAATCCTAGACCTACACCTGCTGTTTCTAGGAGAAAAAATGCAACTGGAAATAGAAGTGATATAGGATGGAAACATGGGATTGATGTTCAAGGAAATGGTAAAAAAGTGAAGTGTAATTATTGCTCAAAGACTATAAGCGAAGGGATTTATAGATTCAAGCATCATCTTGCCGGTACTAAAGAGGATTCAGAGCCTTGTGCTTCAGTATCTGAAGAAGTTAAGGCTGTGATGTTGAAAGTCTGTGTGGAGGCTAAAGAAGCATCATTGAAGAAGAGAAGATTCGGTGATGATGAGGATTATCCTGAACAAACAGAAAAGGAGAAGGACAATTCTCAACAAAAGGGGAAAGATATTTGCAACTTTGTCACAAAAGGAAAAGGGGCTCAAGTTCAATCACAATAAATCAAATGATGAAGAAGGACCTAAAAGAACAATGTGATCAACAATGTGCCATATTTTTCTATACAAGTGCTATTCCTTTCAATGTTATTAAGAATCCTGAGTTTTTAAAATTTTGTGAGATGGTTGGGAGATATGGAATTGGCTACAAACTCCCTTCTTACCATGAGTTAAGAGAAACCCAATTAAAAAAGCAGTGAACAATGTTGATGAAATGCTTACCGAATTTAAGGCAGAGTGGAAGAGAACTGGTTGTTCAATCATGTCGGATGGATGGACTGATAAAAAAAGGCGTAGTATTTGTAATTTCTTGGTGAATAGCCCTAAAGGAACAGTTTTCCTTTATTCATTGGACACTTCTGACATCTCAAAAACAACGGATAAAGTTGTCAAAATGCTAGAAGATGCCGTAGAATTTGTTGGTGAAGAGAATGTAGTCCAAATTGTTATAGATAATGCTGCTAATTATAAGGCTGCTGGAGAAAGAATGATGGAGACTAGAAAAAGTTTGTACTGGACACCATGTGCTGCACACTGCATAGATTTGATATTGAAGAATTTTGAAAAGAAGCTAAAGGTGCATGAAACAACCATAAAAAAGGGAAGAAAAATCACCACTTTTATCTACTCCCGGAGTATGCTCATTAGCATGTTGAGGAATTTTACAAAGGGAAAGGACTTGGTTCGGCCAAGTGCCACAAGATTCGCCACTGCCTATTTGACTCTCACTTGTCTTCATGATAATAAAGGACCGTTGATGACTATGTTTACTTCTGCTTATTGGAAGACAACTAAGGTTGCATCAACGCCTGAAGGAATAAGAGTCCAAAACATGGCCTTGGATAGTAGGCTATGGAAGAATATTGTATGCCTCAAGGCTGCTACTCCTCTCATTACAATCCTTCGCTTGGTTGATTCAGATGAAAAACCAGCCATGGGTTTCATCTTTGAAGGCATGAGAAACGCCAAAGAAACAATCAAGACTAACTTCGGTTGTGTTAAAAAGAGGTAATCTTGAGTCTTGACTAATTGAAAGCTTTAATATTTGATTATCAATGTATCATGTTACCATGTTTTCTTGTTATATTCAGTTATTTATTTAATTTTCTTATTTTTATTCATTTGCATTGTTATTTTTAGTTATAAACCTATATGGGAAATTATTGATGGAAGGTGGGAAAGTCAATTGCATAGACCATTGCATGCAGCTGCATATTATCTTAATCCTCATTATCACTATGAATCAAATTTCATGGTTGATGATGCTGACATTAAGATTGGTCTATATAGTTGTTTGAAAAAACTGGTTCCTAACCAGGAAGAAAGGAAAAAGGTTGGTCTACAGCTTCCTGACTTTCATTATGCTAGAGGCCTCTTTGGTAATAAAACTGCAAAGAGTAGTAGGAAGACCATGCTACCTGCTGAGTGGTGGGACTTCTATGGAGATAGCTGTCCAGAACTAAAGAAGTTTGCTATCCGAGTTCTAAGCTTAACTTGTAGTTCATCTGGTTGTGAGCGTAATTGGAGTGCATTTGAAATGGTGATTCCTTAATCCTTACTTCCTTAGAACTATTCATTATTTATTTTAATTTTAATTTTTGTATATTTATTAACTATTGGCACTATATGTTTGTAGGTTCATACAAAGAGAAGAAATCGGTTGCATCAAAAGAAAATGAATGATTTAGTGTATGTGATGTATAATTTGAAGTTAAAGGGCAAGCAAATTAGAAAAAATCCAGAACTTGAATTTGATGCAGTGCATTCTGATGATGAGTGGATAACTGAGGATGTTAATGAAAATATTGCTGAAAGTGTTGAGCATTCTCACTTGCCAACGAGTGACAATACTAATGATGATCCAAATAGTAATGAATTTGCTATTTCAGGTATGAATAGTAATGAATTCAACATGGGTGAGGGAGGTGAGAATGAGTTTATTGGGGATCCACAACAAAATTTAATAGAGGAAGAAGATGAACATGTGAATGATGATACTGATTTTGTTGGCCGTGTTGAACCTGAGCCTGAAAGAAATGATGTTTCTGATGAAGATGATGAAGATGATGATGTTGATGCCATGGAAGATGAAGATATTGGAGGATTTGAGTTTTAGAGTTTATTAGAATTTAGAAATTTAATTGTTGCTTTGTTGTTTTCTTTTGTGTTTTGGTTGTCTTATGAACCTTTGATTGTGTAATTGTGTGTTTTATGTTGAACTAGATAGATACTTGTGAAGGATTTAAATGTGTGAACCAAAGTACTTGTTGTAACTTGTAATTGTAGTATTATGTTAATTTATTATGTGTTTTGATGTTGAAATTGTTAGGTTTGAATGTCTATATCTGAGTAAATATATATATTATACATGATATATATATTTTTTTATAAAAAATGTATAACAGGTAAACTCGTACGAGTCTACGAGTCGAGTCTACGAGTTTAGTCTAGGTCAGCTCCACGAGTTTACCTAGACTCGCGAGTTTGACAACCTTGGCCCTTACCATCCACAGCGCCACCTCCTGCATCCCCACCGTCGACGGCGCCGCCATCATTGGCCCCTGGAAGGAACCATCTCGCGCCGTCGTTGGCTCCACAGAATCGGATTCATCGCATCGTCAACCCTAAGCCGTCCCCAACACCCCTAGTAATGGTAAGCAACCCATCTCGCATGAAAAATAATCATCCCCATCTGCATGAAAAATAAACATTCGGGGTGGTCCTGGGGTCGAAAACCGCAATGAAGGCGAGAGCATAGGATCATGAAACAACTACAGGTGTGACTGCACGGGGTGCGGAAGACAACAATGCTCTTGGAAGGAAAGGCACCTCGCCACAAAGCTGCCTCCGGCGATGACGGCAAATTGTGGATGTGGACCAGAGGGGCATTGTATAGGCTACACAGTGGACGTCAAAAATTCTATTACAGTAGGATTGGGAGTAATCGTACGTAGTGTGAATGTGTTTAGGGGTGCTAATCCTAAATTTTTAAATTTTAAAAACTGATAATAATTAATTAATTAAGAATCTACTGAAATTTAAAATTAACTTAACATTCCTTTTTTAATTCATTGTTCGCATTGTTTACTATATGCGTTGTTCACCTATACTTTCTTTTTTAATAATCCTATGACCAAGACCGGATTATTAATGTCCCTAAGAACAGTTTGGATTAAATTATAAAAGATTTATCTCTTATTATTATGATCACTATTACAATGATAAATCTTTAAATTTAATTACACACACAGAGAGATCTATGTCCTTATTAATAATTCTATGACCAAGAGCAGATTATTAATGTTCCCAAGAATAATTTGAATTAAATTATAAAAGATTTAACTCTTACCATTATGATCACTATCACAATGATAAATCTTTAAATTTAATCAAAGACCTTATTATATTAACCATTTAATATAATAACAATAACAAATTATTCGACACATGATAGATTGGATCATGGTCATACTGCTTATTCCTAATAATAAGCAACACTGAAGATCTGAAAATGGAAGGTTGCTTTTCACTCCAAGCTTCTTCAGGAGTTTTATCATGAATACCTTTTGTTGGACAGTTGTTTAAAAGATGAACTGTTGTTGCGACTGCTTTTGCCCAAAATATTTTAAGCATTTGTTTTGACTTGAGCATACATCTAACCATATCTATGATGATTTTGTTCTTTCTTTCAACAACTCTATTTTGTTGAGGAGTATATCTAGTTGTTAGTTGGTGTTGAATTCCATGTTGTTTAAAGTAATCTAAACAAGCAAGATATTTTGTTCCTTGTCTGTTCTAAGAATTTTGATTTACACCCACTTTTTTTTAGACAAATGCTTAATCTTGAAAGCATCACATGCTTTTGATTTTTACTTCAGAAAATATACCCATGTATATCTATTAAAGTCATCAATAAAAGTGATAAAGTACCTGCTACCAACAGTGTCTGGAACTTCAACGGAACAAAAATTTGAATGCACAATTTTGGCTCTCCATGACTTTTTCTGTACGGAATGAATCTCTATACTTCTTTTTCATTTGACAAATCTCAAAAATACATTAAAGAATATGAATCTATGGTAGACAAAAAACAAGTCTTTTTCTTAACAGATAATTCAGGCCTAAAAAATGAAAATGCCAAATCGCATATACCACATTCAGCTATTATCATGTATCGCATAACTCATGCAAGAGGGATTAACATATTGATTTTTTACTGGAAACATTCTGTTGAAATCATCTTTGCTTTGTCAAAGAACCTTTCTTTGTTGTCAAACACAGTGTAATATCCATCATAGATTATCATCTTATATCCCTTTTTAGATAATTATCGCATACTTAGTAAATTGTAATCAAATTTAGGAGTAAAAAAAATATCAGAAATATAATTTAAAGAACCGTCCTTCAATCTAATTGGTATTTGTCCTTTTCTTTTAATAGAAACCTTTATACTATTATCAAACTTCAGTAATAATTTAACTGAATCACTTAGTAAAAAAAAATTCTTTTCTACCACTACAAGGGACACAGCTCTTACCTGCGGTAAAATACCAGCCCTTTTCCAGATCACTGCTATTCGAGTGAGCTGCTGTAGTTCTTGATGTGTTTTGATGGTCCGCCTCCAATAGATCCAAATTGGTTGCCCTTTTTGTCCCAATCGCATCTAATAACAGGGTGGGGGGAGGGGGTTGTTTCATTAAAGTACCCTAACCAATACATTTCGGCGCCAATAACCTTCCCTCTTTTGGCGCAAACCCTAGCAGAGCATAGGCGCCAATCGCAGGTCTCCTTCTACCACCGTCGTGACGTCATCGGTGGTCGCTCCAACCATCCATCCCGGTGTCATCGTCGGCAGCCTTCCCCCTTGCCCTTGCCCTGCTGTGTGTCGATCGCCCCCTCTGCCCTCTCTCAGGTTTGTTCTTGTCCCCTCCCCCAATTTAATTTGAGTGGCTGTCCATAAATTAATTTTGCATCAATTTCATCCCTGTGCCATGTGAACTTTTGGTGTCAAAAGCATGTGAGGAACGATCCTCTCCCTCGTATGTTCCAATTTTCTCCCCCAATTTAACATGCAGATTTGATTTTTTTTCCCAATTTCTAAACCCCTGAGTCTTGATATGTTTGTGCTTAGTGCAATTTCATATTGAAATCCAGTTTTGCACTTTCGATTTGGCTTAAACTAATGTATTTCCTGCATGACGGTGTGGTTGACTAAATTAAGTAGAATCCACTTTTAGTAAGCAAGAATATTGGGTGCTTTATCAAACTATCTATGAACTGTATGTTCTCTTATTCCTGAATTATTTTCCATCCATTCAAGTCAAGCAAGTCTTTATTCATAATCCTGTCTGTTTTGAATACTAAATTAAGTTTGAGAGACAATGCAAAGAGTTTTTGCTTGGATTCCTCAGCTTCTTGTTGAGCTTGTTTCTTGCATGATTCAGATAAACTTAGCTGCTCCCTCACTTTCTTCAAATCCTCTCTCAGATGAGAAACCTGAGATTCCAATTCAGGTATTTAGCTTGGCCTTTTCCTCTAATACCAAAAGCAAAATTATAACAAAAAATTGTACATTACAGAATACAATAAAAAAATACCAAAGGAATCAATTGAGTCTCTGACACATGTAAACAAATTTCAATCACAATTGTTGCATATACAATAATGCCATCAACCTTCACAGTTTACACATAAATGGAATCAATAACCGGTTATTATAACAGTAGATAGGGTAGCTTATTCTATCCACTCTCCTTAAAAAGTCCATTTAATATCTATCTAACATCACAAATAAAAATGAAGAAAACTCGCGTCCAGTTGTCTTTAAATATATCAAATTATCTAACAGTCTAAACTGTCAACTTCACATGGACACAACTATACATGAGTTTCTACCACAAATAAAACTTAGTCTAATAATATAATAAAACTGCATAACCAAAATTGTGTATGATTTTGTGTTGCAAAGGTTCCAAGTTCCGAGACATAACATATTGCTAAGGAAACAGTGTTATTAATTTGAAAGAAAGTGATACCTCAGGAGCAGGGCTTCTAGGTGATCTTCTTTTAATGACTTTTGAGCTTCTATCCTTTGATGTTGTTCTATGAACTTGATTTAATGTTGATGCAGAATCAATGTACAGCGCAGAAGGAACTTCTGCCATTTTTTTGTTTCTGAAATATTAATATTGAAAAGGTCAATTGACCCTGAAGTTGAACTAGAGCTTTTTGCTTATTTTTCTTGTTGATTTATACTTCAATAATTGGAATCTAGTTAAACTCAATCATCATGTTCTAAATAATTAATCCAAATAATTAATCTTGTCCTGTTAATCTTTTCTGAAATTGAGATGTTCTATACTAGGATTTAAATTCATCACTATTTTAAAGTTCGATAGAAAGTGATATATATTCAGAGAACTTTTGTATATCAGTGTTTTTCTATGCCATTGGAAATAAGAGGCAAAGATTAAGATTATTACACTTGTTCATTGGGTAAAAAAGCTCACAACTTGGCTTCTCTTAGTATAACTGAATTGTCAACTTATCTTTTTCTCTTGATTCTTTTCCAAGATTATTTTAGTCTTTGTCTTGATCAGTTACACCAAGGCATCATATTCCTCACTAAAAAAATAATTGTTTTCCATATAATATATTATTCTGATGAAACTTTTAAACTTAATTAACTTCTTTTTCTCCCTAATGTTCATTTTTTAAATATTATTGATTGTCCTCCTATGCATTATTTAATTTTTCTCTAGTCCCTTTTCTTATGCTACAAAATGTGCTCCTTACACAATCTTCTTCCCTCTTAATCTATAAATTCATTATTCTTCTCATAGATACTACAGTTATTATGGAATTGCTTGATGACCATATGACTTTAGCATAGGTACTTACAATTCAAAGGGGTTGAAAATTATGCATAAATTATTAGCGCGTTGACTATAACATGTATCATATCACTGTTCACACATTAATATTTTCATGTTTATGTTTGTTTCAGCTTGATAACATTGACTTAGACTTATCACAGTCCTTGGAGCTATATTATCCCATAACATCACAGCTCCTACTCCAGAATCAAAGCTTCCTTCAGCTTATACTTGTTCTATTCAGGTAGGTTAAAAGTTGAAACATTTCAGAACTTTTTATACATTATATTTCATCATCAAGCTGCATCTAAAACTATATAAGAAATGCTTATACATTATAAGTCTATCAAACTTTAAAACAGTGATGAATTTAAAATACTTCAATATCTGGTTCTGGAGGTACATTGAATCCAAATAATTAATCTTATTGTGTTAGCAAAGATGGCTTATAGTTCTGCTTTGCTAACTACTTTTAATGTGAATTTTTTAAGAACTATACCAGCAAATGCTTGAACAAATGAAAGAAAGAAAGCAATTATTGGTTATGAAATTCTTGAATAATATACAGTTAATAGCTTAGAAGTTAGTTGAAGATAATTACAACCTCACAAGATGTACAAAATAATGAGTCAATCCTATGTATTCCATACTCAAATGAAGTCTTCATTTATTTTATTATATATCTTGTGTTCTTATTTGATATAATTAATGGGTCAGTTAGATTTCATATAATTTCCGTTCCGCAATTTTAATATATAAGAACTTCAAACTGATTCTTTAAGAATTAAATATTAAACATATAAAGGTCAACTGAACTTGAACACCCCCTAAACTCAATCATCACGTTCCAATTAGTTATCAAGTTATCTACGTGCTTTGACATGGCTATGTTTCCTCAATTGTGAAACACGGAAACATTTGGGTTAGGAACCAGCAGATAATTACTTATTAAGCCATGTATCATCAAATTATTGATGTGAAAGTAGAAGAGTAAGAATAACCCACCTATACGCACATGACTGTGGATAAATACGGGATGTGTTGTTCAGCTTCTCCTTTATATTGGTCATATTTCTACTATAGATTTTGATACTTTCAGTTTGGGTGTTTCCAAGCATAAAAATATCCTCCTTGTTATCGCTTTTACCATTTTGATTTACCCATTTCCATTTCTATATTGGTTAGTTCGCCAACCTATACATTATATTGTAATACTATATTAATTTATCATTTTATTATTTCTCAGATTAATATAATATACCTCTTTTTCTTTTTTAAGGAAGGAATTTTATTTTCCATTTCAAATATTTGGCATTGGACCTAGAGTTTCTTTCTTCCAGTAATTTTTTTTGAAAGTGCAGAATTATTCAATGAGTAAGCAAATTTCTCGCATTTTTCTGTTAGTTGTGTATTATCCTGTATGCTAGTAAATATGTGTTTTATTATCTTTGGTACAATTGTTTAATTCAATGGTGATATGGCTGGTTGCTAACCTTTATTTTGTGAAATGAGGTACTGAATGGGAAAGTAAATAAATATATGCATGTTCCTAGATTAAATATTGAATAATTGACTCTCAAATCTGAGCAGGCACGATAGCATGTTATAGTAAATTGTTATTTACTCCAACGGGATCATAGCAATTTAAGCTAGTATACCTCAAGTCTTTCCCTTTTCCTCTTAGTTTGTTCCATTATTTTTCTTTTTACTTCCTAAGGAGATTGTTCGGAAGAAGAGAGTTGAAAACCAAGAACTGGAGGTGGATGTAATTTAGTAAGTTAATTTTCTTCATTGAATCTTGCAATAAGCATGATTTGTACACTGAAGCATGATGAAGGATTTTCCAAATTATTAATTGTAATATTACTGTATTAGTGTGATATTTTCTTGTTTCAGTTGGAACATTGTTAGTGTATCCTGTTAGTGAAATGAACGTGATTGAATATTATAAATGGGTTGGATTCTAGCTCTTGTTGATTGTATGTAGTTGCTGGCAGCCTAGTAGCTGACCTAGCACTTGGCATCAAGCTTTAGAAAAGATACAGATTTCATTTTATAATTTACTTGCTGATGTAGAAGTTATATTAGTAAATTTACTTCCATAGTCACATATTGAGGTGCAAACACGGTAATTTGCTCTTTCTTTTTTTTCCTATTTTATTGAATGATCTGGTCTCTCTAAGATACTCCCTGTACTCTTTCTTCTGTTTAGTACTTTGTGTGCTTGAATGATTTTGATATCTTTCCTGGAATTTATTTTGAAGATTGTTTTATCAATCTGATTCAGGATGGCTTCATACATTATTCCTCTTTATTGTATCTTGTATTCCTTTTCTTTTTTTTTCTTCTATCTTATATTCCCCTTCCAGATTCCAAGTGTTGACCTTAGCATGTTCATGTGTAGGTAGAATAGAACACTTATACATGATTTATATTTCTGTTTGGTCTGGTTGGTTCTGAAAATGAGAGTTTTTGAATGGTACTTTATTAGTTACTTAGATACCACGATGTCCATTTAGCATGTTCTTAAGTTGAAACGTGAAGCATTAAATGTTGCTGAAGTATCTAGAAACTGCCTCTGATTAGTGTTGTTGATGACTTCTAGCTACCAATTACTGCACCTTTTCAGCTGGAACCTCTTTAAATTTGTGCAGGCACGCTATCAGAATAGTCTGCTAGTTGAACTTGAAATTGCGTCTCGGGAGGAGTTCACTCTTATAGAAAGAGGTCTTACGAAACTTTGGGAACGTAAGCCAAACCAGCAGTTTATAACATGGAGCTATTTTGTAATTTGGTTTTTGTAAAATTTGTAAAATCTATTAACTTGGTTGATTATGGTGTATCCGTCAGGTTTGGCTCGGGAAAAGACTCAAGAAGTTCCAGAAGAGACAGGCGAGATAGTTCAAGATTTAATGCTCGAAGGAGACGTTGTGCCAAATAGTTCTGATGAGATTGTCTCCAAAGGACACCAACCTTCCATCATAACCTTTGACCTCAATAAAACTCCAGAGGAGAATGATATCTGTTGACTCAATACTTTATTATTAGTCTGACTTATCTTATGAAATGTTGGGACTAACTTGAACAAAGTGACTGTTTGTGTTTTTTCCTTTGGATCCTGAATTTGATGAAGTAGATATGAATTTGGAGGAGATTAATCTCAAATTAGTATATAATTCTTGAATTAATTTATATTGTGAGTTGTTGGATTAATGGTTCGTACGAATTCAAGACTTTTATATTACCGATTTGTCATATATATACGTTTTTAAATGTAATACAAATATAAATGCATAAACCTAGATGGTGAAACTGCTTAATGAACTACATTCTGTAATCATGACTATCATATTGGCAAAATGATATTCTCTGACTTGTACCTTGTATTTTATAGAGGAGAAATTATTTATAGAATAAATACCTACAATTGATTCTAAAAAATTTTGGATGGAACATTTTTGTCTTAATAAATTTTTAATTTTTAAAAATTTTTTAGAATTATTTTTGTATGACAGGTTAATTCTGTATAATTTGAAGAAGAATAATTTATGTTAAAACATATTTTTTGAAGATCTCATTATCTTATAATAAAATTTATTAAAAATTTATTTTTCTAATATGTATATATATTATAAAATTAATTAAAAGAACAAGAGAGGTCAATCTGCCTTAGAAGAATAATTTTTGAAACGTATGTCTGTAGAATTTTTATATCTTGTTTTATTTCATTAAACTAAAAAAATTAGTAAAAGGATATAAATTCACTTATCTAGATGCAGATATTATTACAATATTTTTGAAGGACATATACTTGATTTATAAGTGATTTTTCTTAGTTCTGTGTGCTTGCAACTAATCGATAATTCATGCAGAATATTTCCATATATTAAGTTTTTAGAAGTTTCTTTGATATTGCCATTCACCTATTTTTTAAACGTTGCAGTTATTTTCATTATTTTTAAACTGATTCTTAAAATTTCATAATTACTCTTTCAATAAATTAAAAGATTAAAATTTACTAAAAATATACAGGCAAGATTAAAATAAAATAAAATAAAAGACAAAGAAATTAAAATAGTAATTGAGAACATTTTTATTTTTATTTTTATTTTTGTTAATCCGATTCAAAGTTCAAACTTCAAACCACATTTTTGTTTATGCTTAAATTTCAAATCAGAGAAGCCACCGCCACATCCCTAATCCTTATTATTCACCTAATACTAAACCATTCAATATTGTCGAACCACTAAGAAGCCTTCTTCGTCCTGGTTCTTCTCCTCCACGCCTGTCTCTGTGGCTATCCAGTGTCCTGGAGCCCCTTCTCGCTCTGCCCGAAGCCCGGTGGTTCCACTCTCACCCTCAATCCAGTCATCCACCTGCGGGTAAGCACCACTGGACACCCTGTGCTCAATTGCTTGTTTAGTGTTTGAAAAAGAGGCCAATAATGAGTTTAAAGTTGACATGCAAGTTTCTCCTAATGTGGTTAGCTGAGTTAATTTGTTAATGGGGAGTGGCTTTTGTTGATGAGGAGCATGAGTCCGTTAATGGTGGATTCTGAGTGGGGTATTAAGTCTCAGTTTGACTGCGTTTTTTATTTTCTCACTGTTATATTTGAATATTGCTGCTGATAATAGTTGCTTGCGTTTTTTATTCAATTGTTTGACTGCGTTTAGTATTTTCTCAATCAATACTAATAACGCTAAACCAGTTTATCATGATTCTCAAGTCTCCCACTCCCCACTTACCATATAGGATCATTTAACTTATTTTTCATGCTAAAAAATATCTAATGCTTGGTGATGATGACACGAACAATTAGACCTTAGAAAAGGGGAAAATTTTCAATCTTTCAGAAATTAGTAACCTTCAAATACAGGAGAGGTAATTTAAACTAATAAGAATGGGCATGGAGTATTATATACAAGAATTAGGATTCTAATTATCAAATATTGTTTGCTATGTATCAAAGAATTTGCACTTTTGTTATGTATCCATGACTATATATTTTAGGTCAAATGAATTGTCTTAGTTTAAACTTAGAAAAAGTAGTATTAGAATAACGTGTATGATCAATATAAGCCTAATCAAATAACAAAACATGAATTCTCTGAAGGCTGTAGTGCTCCTTGGGTTTTTTACTTTTCTAGATACTTCTATTGACTCAAATTTCAGGTTTCAACTTTGAAGTGACTGGTCTATAAGGTGTTAACAGTGACACTATTTAGGCGATAGGAAGAAATTAATAATCAACTTAAAGTGTGAACTACGGAAGATGTTGCTACCTAGGACATAGAAATTTCTTGCAAACAATGTTCATTGTCCAAATTTTGCAATGACTTGTGACGTTGTTAACATAGAAATAAGTAATGACCTCTCCAGTATGTTTAGTTTGCATTTAGTAGTTAAGTCTCAACTCTCCAATATTACCCTAATTATTATAACTAAACATGATATTTTCTAATTGATAAACATGCTACTGCTAAGTCTCAAGCCCAAAATTAACCTCCAATAGTGTAGAATATTATGATGATTCTAGGCATTATAGAGTAATTATGAATACATTAATGGTTAACCTTTTTAGACCCAACTTTGAGTTCTTTGTTAATAGAGTCTCTCAACTCATGTACTCATGTACTCTCCTAATCTATATATAAGCTTGGAATGAATTTATGAATTGTGAATTGCACATGCTACATATATTTCTTATTATAGTTTATATGTATGTGTTTTGTTTGGTGATGATACGCTATGTCCCACCATTAATATAATGAGCTATATGATGATATATACAATTGCAATAGGTACGACTTGGTAGTGTATTCCAAACCACAAATTTAGGCATAATTTCTGTATACCAAGTAAGCTTAGTATCACATGATATTGATTTACAATAACTGTCATTACTTATTAATATCTTTAATTGTTAGTGTATTTTATAATTCTGATTAGATTATCTATTATCACCCTTAACTGCGGTCTTTGGTCTCATTTTATAAATTTTTTAGTATTAATATGTCATAAATACCCGAGTTCAAATAATAGTAACTGGGGTATGCTAGTGTCATTTTTGCATGTTAATACATATTATTATTTTTATCATTAATTATTATCACTTTGTTTTGATCCGAATGCAGTTAGAAAAAATGCCCAGAGTAGGTCGTTTCACGAAGAAAGCCCATGTAGACACAACATGTCAGCCGTCTCAAGTAGGATTTGATGCGGCCTCAACTTCACAGAGAGTGGACTGCCCAATTCCGCCGCCCAGTGGCAGTGGTGCCCCCGCATCCTCGTCTTTACGCCCCTTTTGTCCGCCACGCAGCGAACCACTGCCTGCTCCACAGGCTTGCATGAATGATGTTCAAAACTCGGAGCCGGACGTCGAAGACTTAGACCCAGAGGCAGATGAGGTAGATTCTTTTGACCAACATATTGATAACCTTTTTTCTGCATCGGATGCTCAGAAGCGCAAGGGACGCAAGACCACAGAATTTTGGGATGTTAAAACAATTGGTATAAGAGAATTTATTTAATTCTATTTTTTATTCAGCTATTTTCCTATGATGTCATCGTAGCTTGGCTCCAATGGTAACTAACTAAGAATAAATATGTTTCACAGAATCCGATGGCACAATCAAACAGGTCAAACTGAGTGTGAAGGAAGCTATGAAGCCACCTAACGAAAGAAAGATCGTACTCAGGTTTAACAGTGCACTGCAACCAGTTGGGGATGAAGCAGGTCTACTGAGCAGTGTTATGGGACTGCTAGGATCTGACTACACCAAATTCCCAATCTGCGAGAAGGACTGGAGAAAGGTTCGCACCAGGGACAAGGTCCTATAATGAATGTGTAAAGGTAAAATGTTATTTTTATTTTTTCGTACCATTCCAAACTCATAATTTGAACACTACTGACAACTTAATTTTGATGTTGTAGGAAATGTTCCATTTTGAAGAAGATAGTAGAGGAATTATCAAGCGTATAATATTCAAAATGCTAGGAAGGGCTTGGAAGGAAACGAGGAACAGATTATACCATCACTGCTATGACCCAGATCTTTCACTTGAAGAAAATATTGAAAACCCCCCAGATGGAATTACTGCGGACCATTGGAGATGGTTTCTCGATTATCGCAATAGCAAAGAGACACAGGTAATATAGTTTTGTTTCATAACAGAAAAAGTCCTTTTATGTCACATTGAGTTAGTCAGAACTAGTGTCTAGTAACTCTTAATTTGATGGCATTACAGGAGAAGTGAAAGAAAAATGCTGAGAATCGATCAAAGCAGCTTTACACCCACACCGGTGGATCAAAAAGCTTGGCAAGGCTCGGAGAAGAAGAGGTAATCTAATTTTGGGAATGTTTTTGAACTATCTCTTCCTCTACTTATTCACTTTGTCATCATTATTGGTACAGTCGGAACGACAAGAGAGGAGAGTTAGTAGAGGAGAGTTGTATCTCTTAACGCACAAAAGATAAGGCAGAGTTGGCAGCAGAGAAATTGAAAAGGAAGGCAGTGGAGGATGAAGTAGCAGTCGAGAAGACCAAAAGACAGGCAGTGGAGGATGAAGTAGCAGCCGAGAAGACAAAAAGACAGGCAGTGGAGAATGAGGTAGTAGCTGGGAAGGCTAGTATGCATGCAATGGAAAGTGCTTTGATATGTCTACTTCAAGGACAAGGTGGGAAGCTGCCATCAGACATTGCCGCATGGATGAGTGCATTGGAAGGACAGAATAGAAAGTAGATCTTAGGATTGTGGAACCTTTTTTTCTTTCAGATATACACTTTTTTGGTATTGATTATGCAACTCTTAGTAAGGAGTACACTTTATTGATATTCGGATAATTATATCTATTAAATTAATGGTTTTGCTATTGTCGTTTACCTTGCAATTTATTTTTCGGGATATAAAATAATTTAACTTACTAATATTAAAAAGGATTCAATTAAAAAATAAAAATAAAAATAAATTGTACATTAAAATAAAAAAGAGCGTTGATTGCCACTGTACAATACAGTATTTTTGCGGCCATTTATCCGGAAAATAGCGGCGCTTGTGAAATAGCCGTTAGAAATTTGAAAAATCCTGTTAGGAGATAGCGGCGGTTTTAAACCGAAAACCGCCGCCAATTACATTCGAAAAAACGGTGGCCAGTAAACAGCAGCCTTTTGCAAACTGGCGGCTGATGCGTTAACATCTTTCCTATCTTTTCCTAGTGAATTTGCATTTAAATTGTTGAGTTTAATCAAGAATTAATTATCTTTTAGCCACTATGGATGCTACTTTGAGTCTTGTGCAATTCTGTTTATTTTAGGTAGCATTTGGCTGGATTTGATGGAGTTTTCGCAGAAAAAAAGAAGAAGGCGAATGATGCTGTCAACCCGGACCTCTCTGCACTCAAACCTGAATAACTCGAGCTACAGAAATTCAATTGATGTGATTTTAGTGGCGTTGGAAAGCTAACTTCCAGAGCTTTTCAACGATATATAATAGTCCATACTTCTTCTCCGAACTCGCTGCTAAGGCTGCGCCTAACTTGAGATTTCTCAAGTTAGGCGCAAGACACAACAACAATACGCGAGATTGGTCCTGCCCACTTCAAGTTAGGCGCACTAAAGCCCAAGTTAGGCGCAGCTTCACTCAACTAAACTCCAATTCATGCTGCCAAACCCAAGTTAGGTGTGGATCCTAGTGAAGTCAAGTGGTCCCCATCCATCAATTGAAGATTTGCTGATTGCTATAATTAATTCTAATTTAAATTCAAATTTTAAAAATAGGAAAAGATATTATTTTAGTTTTAAAGATAGATTTTAAATTAATTAGGATTAGATATAAATAGAGGGATACGACCTCAACATTATTCGATCCCAGACTACCAAAATACATTTTATTAGAATCTTTATTTTCTACTCTGAACCATGAGCAACTAATCCTCCATTGTTAAGGTTAGGAGCTCTGTCTATTTCTATGGATTGATTTTATTGCTTTTTCTATTTTAATTTATGCCTGGATTTATAATTTAAGAATTGTTTTCGCTCTTTATCTTATGAATTTGGGTGGAACGGAAGTATGACCCTCTTTCTATTTAAGTTCTTGTATAACTTGGAAAAGCTCTTTACTTGAACAACAACTTGAAAACATATTCTCCTAAATTTTAATTATCTGGATTTAACGGGATACGTGACATATAATCCTTTTATTTTTTAGGTAATTAGAGTTTTTGTGGCATATAAACTGGAATTTGATCATCACTCTCTAATTGAAATTAATTGACCAAGGAATTGGCTGTTGATGAATTTTAGAGGAGACTAGGAAGGTCTAAGGAATTAAGGTCTAGTCACATATAGTTTGCCATAAATTAAATCCTACATAATTAAAATAATAAGTAAGAAAAGTTAATTCGAAAAAAATAGATAACTCTGAAGCCTTAACTATCTTCTCCATATTTTCTTTCCAAAGTATTTACTTGCCTTTATTTAATATTCTTTATATTGTTTAATGTCTTTTATATTGCATCTCAACACCATTTTCTGTTTGTCTAACTAAGCCAATCAATCAATTATTGTTGCTTGATCTATCAATCCTAGTGGGATCGACCCTCACTCACGTAAGGTATTACTTGGTACGACCCGGTGCACTTGTCGGTTAGTTAGTGGGTTACAAATACCGCATCATATTTTTGGCGCCGTTGTCGGGGATTGATAGTGATTAATAACTATTCGTTGTTTAATTGCTTAGATTAGATAATTTTTATTTTAATTAGATTTTTTTATTTTTTAATTATTCTTCTTTTGTCTTTCTTTATTTCGGTTCACCCCTCCCCTACCCCGTTTTTCTTTTTATTTCTTTTACTTTCGTTTCTTTTTTTTTTTTCTCTTTTCGTTTTGTTTTCTTTTTAATTTTTTTCATCTTTCTTTCGTTCTTTCACTTGTACCCCTCCCCTGATTGTTTCATTCACGTCCCTTGCCCCCCTGTCCCCTGTTTTCTTCTTTTTTTTTTTTTTCTTTTTTCACTTTCTTTTAATTTTTCTTATTTAAATCTCGTCCGATCGTTAATTTTTTATTTTATTTTCAATTTTTTTATTTTTATTTTCGTTTTGTTTTATTTTTTTATTATTTTTTTACTTTCTATATTTTATTAGTTTTATTTTATTTTTGTCTTTAAAAACAAAAAAAAATTAAATAAATAAATAGCACTATTATTTTTCTGTAATTTCTGAAATTAAGTTTGGTGTCACCTAGTTAATTTCATTTTAATTTTCTTGTTTATTTTTCCTGTTAATTTTCGAAAATTTTTGTCTAATTTCAGTTATCATTTTTGAAATTTTTCTGTTTTATTTATTTAGTATTTCTATCTTATTATTTTACACATGTTACCTCACTGGGAATTCTCTACACTCTGACGTAGAGATTCTCATCTTTTCTTGTTTTCTGTTTGTTTATGCGCAGGAACAGAGACAAGGAACATCTCTTAGACTTTGATCCTGAATCTGAAAGAACTTTCAGGCGGCGTTTGCAACAAGCAAGACTTTACAAGGCTGCAGAGTCCACTATGGATAATAATAATGCTGTTAATGCCAATGTGGCAAATCCAAATGGGGATGATCAACAAAGGAGAGTACTTGGCTCTTATTCTGCCCCTACTGCGGATCTCTATGGAAAAAGCATTGTGGTGCCTCCTATAGCTGCAAACAACTTTGAGTTGAAGCCACAATTGGTCACCTTGGTGCAACAAAACTGCTAATATCATGGACTTTCTCATGAAGATCCAAATCACTTTATATCTGATTTTCTGCAGATATGTGATACTGTGAAGACAAATGGAGTGAACCCAGAGGTGTACAGACTCATGCTCTTCCCGTTTGCTCTGAGGGATAAAGCAAAGCTATGGCTAGATTCTCAACCAAAGGAGAGTCTGAATACTTGGGAAAAGGTTGTTACAGAGTTTCTCACTAAATTTTTCCCACCAAAGAAGCTGACTAAGCTTAGATTGGAGGTTCAGACATTCAGGCAGAAGGAGGGTGAAACTCTTTATGAAGCTTGGGAGAGATACAAGCTACTGACTAGGCAATGCCCTCCGGACATGTTCTCCAAATGAACCCAACTAGATATCTTTTATGAAGGCTTGGGTGAGATGTCCAAGATGAGCTTAGATACTTCTGCAGGCAGTTCATTGCACAAGAAGAAGACACCAGAGGAGACTATTGAGCTAATTGAATTGGTTGCTAACAACCAATATTTATACTCATCTAACAGGAATCCTGTGAACTCTGAGACCTCTCAGAAGAGAGGCGTGTTGGAAGTAGAAGCTGTTAATGCTCTTCTTGCTCAGAACAAGCTTATGTCTCAGCAAATAAATCTACTTACTCAGCAGATGGATGGCATGCAAGTCTCAGCTATCAACACCCAAAATCCACCTCAAGAGGCCTCCTATGACATGGCAGGTAATTTTGTGCAAAATAATAATTATGATTATACTCAATCCCCTTATGAACAGGTCAATTACATGGGGAGTGCTCCAAGAAATCCCAATAATGATCCCTATTCTCAAACCTACAATCAAGGGTGGAGAAATCACCCAAATTTTGGATGGAGAGACCAACCTTAGAGACCTCAGAACTTCAACAATAATTATCAGGGTGGCTTCCAACAGAACAATTACAATAACCGCCAATTTCAGTCTCAGCAGCAACAATCACCTCAGCAGGCAAACTCTAAATCCCAAGAAGATTCTAATTGGGAGATGATGAAGAGTTTTGTGCAGGAAACCAGAGCATCAATCAAGAATTTGGAGATTCAGATGGGTCAAATAGCCACAAGAGTTAATGAAATTGATCAGAGGACCACTAATAGCCTTCTTGGTAACACAATTCCAAATTCAAGAGAGGAATGCAAGGCTATCACCTTGATAAATGGACAAGTGGCAAGTATGGAAGCACAAGTTAATGAGGAGCCCGTTGAAAAAGAAGCTCCGGAGAAGAAGAAGGAAGAAGTAGAGCATGTCCCTCCAAAGCATGCAGACAACCCATTCCCAGACTCTCTTGACACTTATCCTACATTGCCAAAGGCTCCTGAGTACAAGCCTAAAATGCCATATCCTCAGAGACTTCAAAAGGAGACCAAGGACAAGCAATTTTCAAAATTCTTGGAAGTCTTCAGAAAGTTGCAAATCAATATTCCTTTTGCTGAGGTTTTGGAGCAAATGCCTCTCTATGTCAAGTTCATGAAGGAGCTGTTTTCAAAGAAGAAGCCTTTAAAGGGAGATGAGACAGTGGTCCTGACTAAAAAATTCAGTGCCATCATTCAAAATAACTTGCCAAGGAAGATGCCATATCCAGGGAGCTTTCAAATTTCATGCACCATTGGGAGCACAACCTTTGAGAAAGCCTTATGTGATCTGGGGGCAAGCATAAATCTAATGCCCTTATCTGTGATGAAGAAGCTGCAAATTCAAGAGGCACAACCCACAAAGATAGCATTACAGATGGCAGATAAATCCATGAAGCCTGCATACGGATTGGTGGAGAATATTTTGGTCAAAGTGGGTAAGTCCTTCCTCCCAGCAGATTTTGTGATTCTTGACACAAGGGAGGATGAGAATGCCTCTATATAATTCTAGGAAGACCATTCCTAGCCACTAGAAGAGCTCTGATTGATGTAGAAGTGGGTGAATTAGTGCTTAGAGTGCATGATGAGCAACTAGTCTTTCATGTCTTCAAAGATGTATATTCAACAGGTGAAGAAGAGAGATGCATGCAGACCGAGCTTATTGATCCAAACCTTCAAGAACCCCCTAATGATGCATAGCAAAAATTGCAGCTCAAACCTCCTTTGGTGACAATCAATAAAATTCCTCCTGACATCAAACCTAAGTTTGGTGTTGGGAATACATCATCCACCAAGGAGGAGGTTCCCAAAAAGAAGAAAGTACCCAAGGGATGGAGAAACAAGAAGATCCCCACTGAAGGTTTCTCTCCAGGAATGAAGGTGGTGTTGACTAAGAATCCAGTGTGGATCTATACAGTAAACAGAATCCTCTCTATGGAGCATATTGAGCTAATTTATGGAGACACAGGAAAGAATTTCAAAGTAAGGGGTGAAGAGTTGAGCCCCTATGATCCTCCTCCTTAGAGGAGCTGACCGTCAAGCTAGTGACGTTAAAGAAGCGCTTGTCGGGAGGCAACTCGATAATTTCGTATCCTTAGTTATTCTTCGTAGTAGTAGCTTTCTTACTTATTTGATTTTTATTGAGTTTTTATTATTTTTCTGATCATACAGCTATTTTAGAACAGGAACCGGAGATTCCTCTTACTATTTATTTTTATTTTCAGTTCTTCTTTGCTTGAGGACAAGCAAACCTTTAAGTTTGGTGTTGACGCTTCGCTTAAGGGTTTTCTGTTTATTTTTATTGCACTAAGAGAGGTGAATCATCTTCACAAAAGAGCACAACCTGAAGAATAAAACGACCGCTCGGATAACTAAGGTGGTTGAGTTCCTTTCATTTTTTATTCCTTCCCACTTTTATTATGTTGTGTTCCAGTTTCCTGCTATTTTGCTTTGTTTGTTGCATGATCCTTTATTAGTTAGAATCCTAGGTCTAGTTTAGTTTTCTCTTAATTGCTTTAATTCCGAAAAGATGTCTCATGTATTACTCACTGAGCTTGAAATTCAAATAAAAAAAATACAAAGTGATGTATTGCATGAGAAAGTGAGTTTATATTGAAGAATAGTCTTATTTACTTAGATGTGGTGGTACTTTCTGTGATTCTAAATGCATGACTTGAACAGTGCATATTTTTTATAGTGAAGTTTATGAATATTAAAATTGTTGGCTCTTGAAAGAATGATGAAAAAAGAGAAATGTTAATGATAATCTGAAAAATCATAAAAAAATTGATTCTTGAAGCAAGAAAAAGCAGTGAAAAACACGAAGCTTGCGAAAATTTTTTTTATATAAAATAAAGAAAAAAAAGAAAAAAATAAATAAAAGCAAGAAGAAAAAGCCAATAACCCTTCAAACTAAAAGGCAAAGGGTAAAAAGGATCCAAGGCTTTGAGCATTAATGGATAGGAGGGCCCAAAGGAATAAAATCCTGGCCTAAGCGGCTAAAATCAAGCTGTCCCTAACCATATGCTTGTGGCGTGAAGGTGTCAAGTGAAAAGCTTGAGACTGAGCAGTTAAAGTCGTGGTCTAAAGCAAAAAAAAGTGTGCTTAAGAGCTCTGGGCACCTCTAACTGGGGACTCTAGCAAAGCTGAGTCACAATCTGAAAAGATTCACCCAGCTATGTGTCTGTGGCATTTATGTATCCAGTGGTAATACTGGAAAACAAAATGCTTAGGGTCACAGCCAAGACTCATAAAGTAGCTGTGTTCAAGAATCAACATACTGAACTATAGGAGAATCAATAACACTATCTGAATTCTGAGTTCCTATAGATGCCAATCATTCTGAACTTCAAAGGATAAAGTAAGATGCCAAAACTATTCAGGATTGCAGTTGTAAACCCCACTATAGAAGAGACATGAGCTTAAGTGAACTCTCATTCTCATGCAAATTCACATCTTAAGCTTATATTAGTTTTGGTTGCTTGAGGACAAGCAACAATTCAAGTTTGGTGTTGTGATGCATGAGCATCTTTCCTATCTTTTCCTAGTGAATTTGCATTTAAATTGTTGAGTTTAATCAAGAATTAATTATCTTTTAGCCACTATGGATGCTACTTTGAGTCTTGTGCAATTCTGTTTATTTTAGGTAGCATTTCGCTGGATTTGATGGAGTTTCTGCAGAAAAAAAGAAGAAGGCGAATGATGCTGTCAACCCGGACCTCTCTACACTCAAACCTGAATAAATTGAGCTACAGAAATCCAATAGATGTGATTTCAGTGTCGTTGGAAAGCTAACTTCTAGAGCTATCCAACGATATATAATAGTCCATACTTCTTCTCCGAACTCGCTGCCAAGGCTGCGCCTAACTTGAGATTTCTCAAGTTAGGCGCAAGACACAACAACAATACGCGAGATTGGTCCTGCCCACTTCAAGTTAGGCGCACTAAAGCCCAAGTTAGGTGCACTAAAGCCCAAGTTAGGCGCAGCTTCACTCAACTAAACTCCAATTCATGCTGCCAAGCCCAAGTTAGGTGTGGATCCTAGTGAAGCCAAGTGGTCCCCATCCATCAATTGAAGATTTGCTGATTGTTATAATTAATTCTAATTTAAATTCAAATTTTAAAAAAAGGAAAAGATATTATTTTAGTTTTAAAGATATATTTTAAATTAATTAGGATTAGATATAAATAGAGGGAAACGACCTCAACATTATTCGATCCCAGACTACCAAAATATATTTTATTAGAATCCTTATTTTCTACTCTGAATCATGAGCAACTAATCCTCCATTGTTAAGGTTAGGAGCTCTGTCTATTTCTATGGATTGATTTTATTGCTTTTTCTATTTTAATTTATACATGGATTTATAATTTAAGAATTGTTTTCGCTCTTTATCTTATGAATTTGGGTGGAACGGAAGTATGACCCTCTTTCTATTTAAGTTCTTGTATAACTTGGAAAAGCTCTTTACTTGAACAACAGCTTGAAAACATATTCTCCTAAATTTTAATTATCTGGATTTAACGGGATACGTGACATATAATCCTTTTATTTTTTAGGTAATTAGAGTTTTTGTGGCATATAAACTGGAATTTGATCATCACTCTCTAATTGGAATTAATTGACCAAGGAATTGGCTGTTGATGAATTTTAGAGGAGACTAGGAAAGTCTAAGGAATTAGGGTCTAGTCACATATAGTTTGCCATAAATTAAATCCTACATAATTAAAATAATTAGTAAGAAAAGTTAATCCGAAAAAAATAGATAACTCTGAAGCCTTAACTATCTTCTCCATATTTTCTTCCCAAAGTATTTACTTGCCTTTCTTCAATATTCTTTATATTGTTTAATGTCTTTTATATTGCATCTCAACACCATTTTCTGTTTGTCTAACTAAGCCAATCAATCAATTATTGTTGCTTGATCCATCAATCCTCGTGGGATCAACCCTTACTCACGTAAGGTATTACTTGGTACAACCCGGTGCACTTGCCGGTTAGTTAGTGGGTTACAAATACCGCACTAGCGGCCATTACATGTGAACAAATCCATGGCCATTAAACAGCAGCGGTTTCAAACCGCCGATTATCTCGTGTGGATCACGGTTGGGCAGATCACGACGGTTTAAAACCGACTCCAAACATTGTGACGCTATTTCTGGGTTTTGCGGTGGTTGTGCCAGCGGTTCTTGAGAACTGCCACAAAATCATATAACCACCCCTAATAGGCGACGCTTAAGGAACTGCTGGAATCATATTTCGCGGCGGCTAAGAACCGCCGCCAATCACTCCAGGAACCGCCGCAATTTCCTGTATCCCTTATAGTGTACCGAACATATGACTACTGTAGTTATTATCCAAGAACCATATATTTTTATCTTAACCACATGAATTACTTGTGAAAAGTAAAGTTTGGGTATTTGGATTATCATTAGTATTTCGATGTTGGTTTTCTGCAACATTTGCTTGATTATTTTTAATTATTCTAAATCTGCACTGTTGCATTGTGTACATACTTTTGCAATGAAAGTAATTGAAATTGGTTTTGGTTCTTTTTTTATAAAAGTTGCGTCGACCTCTTCCTCGGTTGGCAAGCATAAAATTTGATTCACCTCTTCTTTGATTAGGCGGTGTAAAATTAGTACAACTTCCTTGGTTGTAATTGTCACAACCTCTTCCGCAACTTCCTCTACCTCTACTTTGATAATTAAAACCACGATCTCATCCTTCTTGTGTATGACTTGATTCTGCAATATTATTTAAATTCACCTGACTTTTCAGGGCTTCTTCGGTTGATTTTTCTGACTTTTCTAATATTCTGTTGATGTGACTTTCCATGGTTCTTTGTAACTTTGCAATCATCATGGTATCCATATCGTGGGGCTCTAGTACTGTAGTCAGCACATGGTCATACTTCATCGGCATGGTGCAATAAATTTTCTCCACCACTTTACTATCAGAAATATCTTCTCCATAAACTCTCATCTTATTGGTAATATTTGTAACACAAGTAAAATATTGTTCAACAGTTTCTGAGTTAGACATCTAGTACCTTCCATATTCTCTTTGCAAGGACTATAACTTTGTTTTCTGGACTTTATTTACACCTTTTTATGATAACTTCAGCATGTTTCATGCTTATTTTATGCTATTGCCATTTACTATTTTGTCAAACACCTTATAATCTACACATTGATAAAATTGAGATAGCTTTAATTGATCTATCCTTTGTTGGGTAGCATCAACTCTTCTTGCAAATTCGGTTCAATGAAGTTTCATATATTCAGAATTTTCAAATGAGTAGATATCAAAGTCTCTTAATAACTATAATCGAGTTTTCTATCTAATTTGAGACTAAATCAAACAGCAATATTAAAAGTGTTTGTCATACTGATTCTATGAACAAATAATTATGTGTAAATTTTTTTCACATCTCACAAACTTTCAAATACTTAATGCTGGATTAACTTGTTCTGATATTAAATATAAATATAATATCCACAATTAATTGATCCCAAAATTACTTACTTACATAAATGATATTATCATATTTTTTACTCAAACTCGCTAACATTAATATAAAAGGAAGGAACAGAGAAACATTTTTAATTTGTCAAAACCATGCTCATTTTCATTTCGATGGAACATATTTTATAAATGGTGATTGCTCTCATACCCCAACATTTGTGATAAAACTCATACCCTGTATATGTGGACCAATACAATATAGACATGTGGCATTATTAATCCCAGTTAATTAAAAAGTAAATAATTTTAAAAACTTAAAATTTAATGTATTTTAAAAGTATATTAAATATTATTTGTATACAAATACAAAATACGTATATACTTTAATTATATATGATTAACTATGGTTAAGTATTTTTGTTTATTAAAATTAATACAAACTTAAAATAAAAAACCCCTTCCCTTTCCCATCAGTGTTCTCTTCCCAAAACACTAGTTATTGTCTTTTGTTCTAAGTCAGACTCCTGAACACCCAACCCCTCAGATCTGAACCTCTCCCACCATCGCCGTTCACCGCCGCCGTTCACCACCGCTCACCGACACCGTCAGATCCCTTCTATCTCTTACGCCTTCGTCTACCTCTATCTCCATCACCGTCTATGCCTTCGTTAGCCTCTGTGACCTCGATTATAACGCCCCTTGTTTCTGCCTCCAACAGCAGTGTCGCCGCCGTCTCTCACGTCCTAAGCCTCCGTGACCCCTGTGTTCGCCGCCTCCGATCCACCAGCGTAGTCGTGTTCTCCATCACCGTCTCTAACGTCCACACGTGATCCCTGACATTAGGTTAGGTTTTCATCCTTTAAATTATTCTCTGTTCACCCTCTATTCAAACAATGAATTTCATTTTTTTTGTTATCTGGGCTTGTTTCGATGCTTGCATGTTCAAACCGTGATGAGTTTCATTTTGTTGATTTCTTTATGGATCAAATTTGCTGCCATGAATACAATTTTTTGAGCTGTATATCTACTATATAGATTGATCTTTTAGATTAATTGCACTATATGTTATGATTGACTCTGGAATCTGAAGTAATCACTCGCCTAATTAGAATTATCTTTTCAGTTGTTGAGCCAGTATAAGTCACTGTTTAATCCTAAAATTGCTATTTGTATTCTTCTTTAATTATCACTCCAATTTACAGAAGAAACAATAACTGATTAGTTGTGTGTATACCAATTCCATGAAAAGCATTTGCATTAGTCAAATAGTTTGCTGACTACTTTACGTTCCTTGAAGTAGTCTTCGTATTTTTCATCCATTCACATTTTAAGATTCTGGTTAACAATGAGAATTAAAACATTATCCACAATAAATTATTGTCAATGTAGTAGATTAAAGTTTTAGGAAGAAAATAATGAAGAAAAGGAATTATGGTAATTGGCTTATTGGGATAAAATGGTTTGAGTTCTTGTTGAAGCTTGCATATAGCTATGATCTCGAAATCACCAAGAACATCGTACATGAGATTAACCTGTGAAAAGTAAATTTTCAAATGATAATTTATTATTCAGAATACATTTGTTTTAGCTTTTTTTTTACACATTTTTTGTAAACTTTATAAGTATTTTAATTAATTATTTTGGCCACTTCATGAAGCTCAGTTAAGCTTTTTTCATTTTTGTTTGAAGTTTCGGAATTCGACCTATCATGGCAGTCTTAGTTATGGCTTTTCTATTTGTCTAATATATGGAATTATAGAAAATTAAAGTCATAGAACTTATGCCTATTTCGTCTGATCTATGCCTTGGATTGTGTTTTGGTGTTTGGTTCTCTAAAATAGCATAATTAGCATTAGAAAAAGATTTGATGTTATTCACTTTTGAAAACCGATTAGTAAACTTTCAAAGTACATGAGATTAATGTAAGACTCAAAATATTTGAAAAGTCTTATTATGATCAAGTCTCAAATCCTACAGTTATTTATAGCCTTAATTTCAGAGATTATTTTATTAAAGATAATTAAGGCAAGTTTTGATTTATTGGATTTGAGATAAGTTATGGTTATTATCTAATTTTATAATTATTGGACTATTTCCTATATTTAAATTATAAAGTTGGCAGTTATGAAATAATAAGGAATTTATATGATTTGGATTGAATAATTAATATTTTAAATATTACTACTACTATTTTGGGAAAATAGAGAAAATAATTATATTATTCCTAATTTTTAGATTTGGGCATTTCATTGGAAATAATTTGTGAAAGTGAGGAACAAATGGTATTTTCTATATATATAATTAGTGTTGGATTTAATTTGGGTTTCAATTATTATATTGTACCCAATTTTATTTGAAATTACCAAATTACCCCTAAACCTAATTTTGCCTAAACCCTAACCCATCTACCCTCTCCCCCAAGACTCAGTAGCAGTTGCGCAGCCCCTATACTAACACACACACACACCCTGTTCCTCAAGAAAGAAAGAAAGAAACAAAGAAAGAAAGGAAGGGGGATCGGGAAAGGGGAGATCAGAGAGGGAGGGCTTCACCACCAGTGGAAGGAAGAGCACCGGGGAAACAGCAGCTCGCCGGCCAGCCGCGTTCTGCCACCACGTCCAGCTCGCCGCCGATCGCGCTCCAATTTTTTGCCACCACCGCGCCGGTTGCGCCGTCGCCAGGGAGAGCAGAACCGAGAAGGGGTTGGCTCGCGAATGGGGATGGTCGCGGGCTCGGAGCCGCAGCGCCTTCATCACCACCGCGTCCACGCCATGTCGCCGCCACTGCTAGGGTTTGCCGCCGCCACCTTATCACTGCCGGCAAGCACAGAGGGAGAGAGAAATCGGAGTTTTTCAAGCAGGAAGAGAGAGAGAGAGCGCGACAGGGGGGAGCCATCTCCGCCTGTGTCATCGCCACCGAGAACTGCCATAGAAGCTGTCTTCGCCGGTGCCGATGGAGGCGCGAACAGAGGAAGAACGCGCTCGTGGGGGGCTTGCGGAGAGAGTGAAGCACGATGGTGGTGGGTGGTTCCACCGCCCTTGCTGCCGTGCCATCAGAGTCTGCCGCCATGGCCGCCGGTCTCCTAGTTGTTGCTGTGGTTGGGGGTCTGCTGTGTATGGTCGCCGGAAAACCTTTTTGCCACCGGAGCTGCCCTGAAACACCATCGGAGTCTGACAGCACCGCTGCCGAAGTTCTTGAGGCCACCGGAACCACCGCCGAAGCTTCTGGCTACTGCTGCCGTCACCGGAAAAGGTTGCCGGTAAGGGTTTTAATTGTGGTTTCTATCCTTTTTGAATTCCGGGAATACTATAGTTGCTGCGTGTTGGTTTCAGATGTCGTGATCGGAATTGTCACCGCAGCCGCTTGAGGTGGCTGCCGGGCTGCTGCCGAGCCGGCCTGGAGACCGCCGCTGTTTCGGTTCAGCCGTCCTTTCTTAGTCTCAGTAAGTAAGTATATTTCGAAGAGCCTCGCGTTAGTATTTTGTTGTGTATGGTTAATGAATACGAGTTTTGATAACGTGGGGTCGAGTCTTGATTATTGTATGTTGCGATTAGTGTTGCTATGGTCATTGCGAACGTGACTGGGAGCCGAGGTTTTGGTTGCCGTCAGTTCGGAATGAGGCGGAAAGGACTCTATGAGACGTTTGGATTATGGAATTGCGTTTTGAGGTAGGGGCGCTTTCCAAAAACTATATTTTTACATGTTGGAATTATTACATATGGATACTGATGTGAGAAAATGTGTATTTGGTGATTGTATCGGCCTTATGTACTATTTGATTGACTCGAATGTTTATAAATGTTGGTTTGGCTGAGTTGTGCGGCTTTGTGAAATGTAATGTTCTGAAGCTGATTCTTAAAATATTTGAAATCTGAGTTTAATCCGTTGAGGATTGATTTGAATTGAGTTGATTATTTTGATGATGTGAAAGATAGAATACTCTTGAAATCCAGCCTGGGTTGCTTTAATTGATTTGGTTTTGATAAATGATTTATTGCTGAACCGCTTCTTTAAAGCTTTGGAAATGAGTTAAATCGGTTGATATTGAGTTGACTTTGAAATGGTTTTCTTGAGATATGCCACTGAGGCGACTGTTGGATTTAGCGTGAATTTGAATTGATTTTTGGGTTCTGGACTGTTGAAAAGGATTGAGGAACGGTTTAGTTGGGACCCGAACTGGGTGGCAAAGTCCAAGTTTTAGGGGAGATGCTGCCGAAATTTCTATAAAATCCGAGGCTTTATTTGAAATGTTATTTGGGAAATTTGGAGTTTAATGCCTTTCCTATTTACTTGGAGGATTGTGAATTTATGGCTTCTTTTATTATTTTTACTTAGAACAATTATGAAAGCGATGAAGCTACGCTTTGAAAGAATTATTGAAAAGAGAATCATGATTCCTCCTTACTTTTCCGAGAAGAATAGTATGTCTTTGGGCACAAGTTATTCGAAAAGGAATTTTGCCTTGAGGCTGTTTTAAAAGGTAAAACTGGTTTATGTTTTTCTCTATTAAACATAAAGAGTGTCCATTGGAAGAGTTTTCGTGATTTTAAAAGGAAGTGGATCTCGATTGACGAACCTTATTATTTTGACGTTTTGAATAAGATTCAGAGTACCCTTTGAACTCTAGTTTAACACAACAAAAATGATTCTCTTATCAGTTTGAAACGCTTCAGGTTTAATTATGGAATTGAAGCCGGTTTTTGTTGAAGAAAAGGAAATGGTTTTGAAAGAAGTAAATGATTACGTGACTCGGTTTGGCTTAGATCCTATTTTCTTACTCAAATCAGAAAGCCAATGTTTTAATGATTTTAAATGAATTTGGCGAAATGAGATATGTTATTCTCCCCTAAAGACTTGGGACTCTGCCGAGAAACTTTGTTATAAAATCCCATTGTTGAATGGATGATTTTGAATGTTTCACAATAAATCTTTAACTTGCCATGGTTATGGAAGTTTGGAAAGAGGATGCCAAGAGTGGCATTGTTTTCAAAGGGGAATTTACCTTGAGTAAAAGTGGCTTATGAGCCTAAGATGATTTGAAAAATGAGATCTTTAAAGCCAAGGCTGAAAAGAGTTGAAACTCGATTTCAAAGTGAAATGAATTGAGAAAATGATTTATGGCTTAAATGCTGACTTTATGAATTTAATGATGTTGAATGGTGGAAGTGTTGTTTTGTTGTGAGCCGGAATGGCTGTGTATGATTATACATATTGGTTGGTTCTGGATTGAACCGTGAGCCAGAATGGCTGTGCATGATATGAATATTGGCTGGTTCTGGACTGAACCGTGAGCCGGATGGCTGAGATGGATGTTGATCCATGAATGAGATTGAATGCATGTTTATGCTGAATCATTGATAAATGTGAATGTTGCACTTCCACTATCTGAGATACGAGTTTCCCTGGGTAGTAGCAGTGGCTAGCCACCACGTGCTCCAGGTCGAGACTTGATACTCTGTTGACCCTATGTCGTAAGTGTGGCCGGGCACTGTGAAAGGCCCGGATGAGCTCGCCCCGTAAATATTCACCAGTGAGGGTGATGGATATGGATCATGATTATGATCAAGTTTATGATGAGTATAACTCGAGTTGGGGATGCACGACAGAGGGACAGTCCAATGGTTAGCTACCAGGACTTGTCGGGTTGGCTCTATAACCGACAGATGATATCATCAGCCACTAGGGACAGGCATGCATCATATGCATTTGTGTGACATTGGTTGGGTGTGCATGTTACACTTGGTTTGCCTATGTGATTAATTGCTAACTGTTCTACTTGTAATAACTGTTTGTTTGTGCTTGAACTTCCTATCTGTGTTTGCATCTGGGACTCTGTTGGATTGTGGTGATTGGTTGTTGGTTGGATTGTTTGGGCCTAGGGCCGTGGTTGGAAAGAGATGAACTGATGGTTGATTTCGGTTTTGTGTTTCTGGTTTGGAATAAAATTATGAAAGGCTATTTTGGTTCCGCATAGATAAACCGTTTTAAAAGGCTTTTGAGTTTTTGAGAATTGAACGGTTCTTCTTTCCGAAAAGATTTTCGACTTTACTTTCATTGTAAACCGTTGTTTTTGAAAAGAGGCATAAGACGGTTATGAATCACTGGTGCGGTTATCTTCATGTATCCTATTACAGTAATTCCCAAAAACCCTCTACTGAGAACCCTTTCGAGGATGATGTTCTCACCCCCCTACATTTTTCCCCTTTCAGGATACGAGCACAGAAGTTACGAAGAGTTTATTTAGTTGTTGTTGAGATGCTCTGTATTGTTTTAGTTATGGTTTATTGTACCCTCGCCTTTATCTTGATATATTCTGTAAGAGGGATAGGAATTGTATTGGTTAATGTTTGTAATAATATTTATATATATGTATGTATATATATATGGATGTACTCTTTATGAGTTTCTGTAAGTTGTATGGATGTATGTTGTATATCAAAAGTATTTTTGGGAGAGGTACTGCGGTTTAAAGTTTCAAACAGGCTCATATTTTAGTATTAAATATTATAAGTGTTGTCGTAATGTCCGAGCTATCAGAGTCGCGCAGCCGGAAGTGTGAGCTTTGGTAGTTAGGATGTTACATTATGGTATCAGAGCGGTCTTTCCTGTAGAGCCTGAGGAATGGACCGATTACGCTTCAGTTGCATACTCTGAGTGTTTGTCATGTATTAGGTCTTGTCGAATGACGAGAATTAGGGCTTTATGCACATGACGATCTATTGATTAACGCTGTTAGTCTTGCATTGTATAATTCTTGATATTAAGTTTGGCCGGCTTAATACTAGTGAATTATGTATATGAAAGCACTGATGGGTTATCATAGATGATATACGAGTTTTGAGTAAAGCGAATCGCGGGTTTTGGGCACGTTAGAAACTATTTCTCGAGGCTATTCAGTTGTGTGTCTTGAATTCTGTTCGAGTTGACCTGTTCTTTTGTATCCTAACTTGAAGTCCTTGTTTTCTAATCCTTTGGAAAGTAGTTTGATTTTTCAACGCTATTCCTCTATCGATATGCATTCTTGTTTGACCTTAAGTGCATATGCTGGTTTAAGATCCCTGTTGCATCTATCTTCCTCTGTTTGAGTTCTTCTTGATTCAAGTATTCTTTGATATAGCTTTGAACTTGTCTTAATGTGCTGTGACTTTTAACTCCGGGTTCTGAGTCCATTCTTTGAGAAATTGTTGATTCAGTTTTTCTCTTACTTGACGGTGATCACAGCCAATTTTGAGATTTTATAAATTGCTGTTGATTAGATATATATTTTTCTATATAAGAAACTTTGAGATTACTTATACAGTTTAACAACTATTTATTTCCAATACCCCGCCTGTACTTCTACTGGTTTATGGAACTGCATTTGCTTTAATTTACAGTTTGACCTTCTAGTAATTTTACTTTAGTTCCAATGCACATCTTCATTTGATTATGCATTTGGGTATTTTCAAATATTGAAAAGAAAGAATTTTTCACTTTTATCTCGGTTGAGTTTCATTTGATAAGTTTTACTTAACTTATTTTGAATTGAGTTTGATTTAGCATGCCATGTTGTTTATGCCATTGTTGTTCTTCTGAAAATGTTGGATTCATAGCTTTCTTCTTATGAATGGAATCGTTCCTCCTTAAGCTTCTTACCTCTATGAATGTCATACGTGATTCTGTTTTCAACTAATCTTTTACATCTTGTGAAATTACCATTGATCTTGGTTTGTCCTCTCTTGTGAATCTCATCCGTATGTGAGTCAGTTTGATTCGTTTCAAATGAGTGCATTGTTTATTCTCTCATTTTCTCTACAAGAGTTTTTAGTTAAAGATTTATCTTTGAGAAATTACTAATGATTGAGTTGTCTTTTCCTATGACTTTTGTATTCTTTTGGATCAATTGAAAGCTTGTTTGATGACTCATGCCTAGTGAATCTTGTTTGGGCTACCTTGGTTTAAGATCCTTTCTTGCAAAGCTTGACTCCTTTTTAGTACATCTTAAACTTCTTGAATGTTCTCCTGAGATGGTGATTTTAAGAACACTTTTGGAGTCTTGTTTTGGACTTTTTAAAGAAGTTTTAAATTCTCTTGTAAGAAGTTTTAAACGGAATTTATTTTCTGTTGCATGATTTAGATTGAAACTATTGTTCAATATTGATGAAGTTAATTTAAAAATTGGCATGCGCTATTTTAAATGAGGTTTTGGAGAACTTCCTTGTTTAGTGGAAACCGATTCGTTTGTAACGCACCACTTATTTCCTTTACCAAATTGTAAGCAAATTTTTACTTCGGAGTTTCTTCTCTAAAAAGAGTTTAACTTCCTCTTTCGTACTTGCTATAAATGTTATACATGCTTGTTTGAATATGAAATTTTGAGAATTTTGAACAAGCATTTGATTACTTCCGAGTTTTTATGAACTGCTTTTGGTTAAGTTGTGCATCTAATTATCTTTCTAAAATATTTGAGGAAATATTTTAGCTCTTAGCCAAAGTTGTGTGCATTTGTTTTTGGAACTCTACAAAATCTACTTCAACATGGAATTGTATTGAAGTAAAGCCACATTTATGCTTTTGTTACTCTCTTGAAGGATATTTGTTGCTTGGCTTTTCTTTTAGACTGCGAGGTGATTTTCCTGCAAGTTTTCGATTCTTTTAAAAACAATGTATTCAGAAGTATTTTTAATCATGCCCTTGAGTTTTGTGAGCTTTGCCTTGGGTTTGAGATATTCTCTTTTGTAAACCTCATACTTTATCGACTCAGTTTGAGTTTGTTTCAAGCTGATGCGCTGGTTATCTTCTTGTTGATCCTATTGAACTTCTTTGATCTAAGGGTTATCTTTGAAGTTGTCAATTGAATCATGTCTAGCAAACTTCATTGCTTGAACATCCTTGTTTATCTGGGATTGGATATATTCTTTCAAATCTATGAGTATTGTCTTTGACATCCGTCTCTCCTTTCTAAGATCTCGTATTCTTCTGAGTAGACTCGAGAATTGTTTTGGTATCACGTGCGACTTGTAGACGTATTAACGCGATACGTTAGTTCTTTAAGACGTGATGTGTATACGGAAGTTGAAGCGGTAGGTGCAACGTATGAGTTGTGGGCATTTTGTTCCTTGCAAACGGGTTTGTGGTTGTCAGGCTTGTGATCAAATTTGGGGTTTGTAAAGTGCTTGATGGAGTTGGAAAGTTGAAACTTGGAGGTTGATATGAGATTAGTGTGCGGAGGTTAAGCACGTCGTTTTAACTCCATCCTGTTTAATAGCCTTTGATGCCTTGCCCTTCTACCACATGATTGACCCATGTTATCTTTTGCATGGAGCCTACCTTGTAACGTTTGCTTTGCAATCACACTCCTACCTTTACATCCTTATGCTTATGACAATCAAAGTATTTGAAAATCGTATATATGATTATATTTTGAGATATTTTTGCTTCTTCCTTAAATGTGTTCAAAGGTGAACTGATATGGAATTTCTTTCATTTTGTATCAATTTTCGAGGGCGAAAATTTTTATGAGGTGGGTAGAATGTAAGACTCAAAATATTTGAAAAGTCTTATTATGATCAAGTCTCAAATCCTACAGTTATTTATAGCCTTAATTTCAGAGATTATTTTATTAAAGATAATTAAGGCAAGTTTTGATTTATTGGATTTGAGATAAGTTATGGTTATTATCTAATTTTATAATTATTGGACTATTTCCTATATTTAAATTATAAAGTTGGCAGTTATGAAATAATAAGGAATTTATATGATTTGGATTGAATAATTAATATTTTAAATATTACTACTACTATTTTGGGAAAATAGAGAAAATAATTATATTATTCCTAATTTTTAGATTTGGGCATTTCATTGGAAATAATTTGTGAAAGTGAGGAACAAATGGTATTTTCTATATATATAATTAGTGTTGGATTTAATTTGGGTTTCAATTATTATATTGTACCCAATTTTATTTGAAATTACCAAATTACCCCTAAACCTAATTTTGCCTAAACCCTAACCCATCTACCCTCTCCCCCAAGACTCAGTAGCAGTTGCGCAGCCCCTATACTAACACACACACACACCCTGTTCCTCAAGAAAGAAAGAAAGAAACAAAGAAAGAAAGGAAGGGGGATCGGGAAAGGGGAGATCAGAGAGGGAGGGCTTCACCACCAGTGGAAGGAAGAGCACCGGGGAAACAGCAGCTCGCCGGCCAGCCGCGTTCTGCCACCACGTCCAGCTCGCCGCCGATCACGCTCCAATTTTCTGCCACCACCGCGCCGGTTGCGCCGTCGCCAGGGAGAGCAGAACCGAGAAGGGGTTGGCTCGCGAATGGGGATGGTCACGGGCTCGGAGCCGCAGCGCCTTCATCACCACCGCGTCCACGCCATGCCGCCGCCACTACTAGGGTTTGCCGCCGCCACCTTATCACTGTCGGCAAGCACAGAGGGAGAGAGAAATCAGAGTTTTGCAAGCAGGAAGAGAGAGAGAGCGCGACAGGGGGAAGCCATCTCCGCCTGTGTCATCGCCACCGAGAACTGCCATAGAAGCTGTCTTCGCCGGTGCTGATGGAGGCGCGAACAGAGGAAGAACGCGCTCGTGGGGGGCTGGCGGAGAGAGTGAAGCACGATGGTGGTGGGTGGTTCCACCGCCCTTGCTGCCGTGCCGTCAGAGTCTGCCGCCATGGCCGCCGGTCTCCTAGTTGTTGCTGTGGTTGGGGGTCTGCTGTGTATGGTCGCCGAAAAACCTTTTTGCCACCGGAGCTGCCCTGAAACACCATCGGAGTCTGACAGCACCGCTGCCAGAGTTCTTGAGGCCACCGGAACCACCGCCGAAGCTTCTGGCTACTGCTGCCGTCACCGGAAAAGGTTGCCGGTAAGGGTTTTAATTGTGGTTTCTATCCTTTTTGAATTCCGGGAATACTATAGTCGCTGCGTGTTGGTTTCAGATGTCGTGATCGGAATTGTCACCGCAGCCGCTTGAGGTGGCTGCCGGGCTGCTGCCGAGCCGGCCTGGAGACCGCCGCTGTTTCGGTTCAGCCGTCCTTTCTTAGTCTCAGTAAGTAAGTATATTTCGAAGAGCCTCGCGTTAGTATTTTGTTGTGTATGGTTAATGAATACGAGTTTTGATAACGTGGGGTCGAGTCCTGATTATTGTATGTTGCGATTAGTGTTGCTATGGTCATTGCGAACGTGACTGGGAGCCGAGGTTTTGGTTGCCGTCAGTTCGGAATGAGGCGGAAAGGACTCTATGAGACGTTTGGATTATGGAATTGCATTTTGAGGTAGGGGCGCTTTCCAAAAACTATATTTTTACATGTTGGAATTATTACATATGGATACTGATGTGAGAAAATGTGTATTTGGTGATTGTATCGGCCTTATGTACTATTTGATTGACTCGAATGTTTATAAATGTTGGTTTGGCTGAGTTGTTGTGCGGCTTTGTGAAATGTAATGTTCTGAAGCTGATTCTTAAAATATTTGAAACCTGAGTTTAATCCGTTGAGGATTGATTTGAATTGAGTTGATTATTTTGATGATGTGAAAGATAGAATACTCTTGAAATCCAGCCTGGGTTGCTTTAATTGATTTGGTTTTGATAAATGATTTATTGCTGAACCGCTTCTTTAAAGCTTTGGAAATGAGTTAAATCGGTTGATATTGAGTTGACTTTGAAATGGTTTTCTTGAGATATGCCACTGAGGCGACTGTTGGATTTAGCGTGAATTTGAATTGATTTTTGGGTTTTGGACTGTTGAAAAGGATTGAGGAACGGTTTAGTTGAGACCCGAACTGGGTGGCAAAGTCCAAGTTTTAGGGGAGATGCTGCCGAAATTTCTATAAAATCCGAGGCTTTATTTGAAATGTTATTTGGGAAATTTGGAGTTTAATGCCTTTCCTATTTACTTGGAGGATTGTGAATTTATGGCTTCTTTTATTATTTTTACTTAGAACAATTATGAAAGCGATGAAGCTACGCTTTGAAAGAATTATTGAAAAGAGAATCATGATTCCTCCTTACTTTTCCGAGAAGAATAGTATGTCTTTGGGCACAAGTTATTCGAAAAGGAATTTTGCCTTGAGGCTGTTTTAAAAGGTAAAACTGGTTTATGTTTTTCTCTATTAAACATAAAGAGTGTCCATTGGAAGAGTTTTCGTGATTTTAAAAGGAAGTGGATCTCGATTGACGAACCTCATTATTTTGACATTTTGAATAAGATTCAGAGTACCCTTTGAACTCTAGTTTAACACAACAAAAATGATTCTCTTATCAGTTTGAAACGCTTCAGGTTTAATTATGGAATTGAAGCCGGTTTTTGTTTAAGAAAAGGAAATGGTTTTGAAAGAAGTAAATGATTACGTGACTCGGTTTGGCTTAGATCCTATTTTCTTACTCAAATCAGAAAGCCAATGTTTTAATGATTTTAAATGAATTTGGCGAAATGAGATATGTTATTCTCCCCTAAAGACTTGGGACTCTGCCGAGAAACTTTGTTATAAAATCCCATTGTTGAATGGATGATTTTGAATGTTTCACAATAAATCTTTAACTTGCCATGGTTATGGAAGTTTGGAAAGAGGATGCCGAGAGTGGCATTGTTTTCAAAGGGAAATTTACCTTGAGTAAAAGTGGCTTATGAGCCTGAGATGATTTGAAAAATGAGATCTTTAAAGCCAAGGCTGAAAAGAGTTGAAACTCGATTTCAAAGTGAAATGAATTGAGAAAATGATTTATGGCTTAAATGCTGACTTTATGAATTTAATGATGTTGAATGGTGGAAGTGCTGTTTTGTTGTGAGCCGGAATGGCTGTGTATGATTATACATATTGGTTGGTTCTGGATTGAACCGTGAGCCAGAATGGCTGTGCATGATATGAATATTGGCTGGTTATGGACTGAACCGTGAGTCGGATGGCTGAGATGGATGTTGATCCATGAATGAGATTGAATGCATGTTTATGCTGAATCATTGATAAATGTGAATGTTGCACTTCCACTATCTGAGATACGAGTTTCCCTGGGTAGTAGTAGTGGCTAGCCACCACGTGCTCCAGGTCGAGACTTGATACTCTGTTGACCCTATGTCGTAAGTGTGGCCGGGCACTGTGAAAGGCCCGGATGAGCTCGCCCCCGTAAATATTCACCAGTAAGGGTGATGGATATGGATCATGATTATGATCAAGTTTATGATGAGAATAACTCGAGTTGAGGATGCACGACAGAGGGACAGTCCAATGGTTAGCTACCAGGACTTGTCGGGTTGGCTCTATAACCGACAGATGATATCATCAGCCACTAGGGACAGGCATGCATCATATGCATTTGTGTGACATTGGTTGGGTGTGCATATTACACTTGGTTTGCCTATGTGATTAATTGCTAACTGTTCTACTTGTAATAACTGTTTGTTTGTGCTTGAACTTCCTATCTGTGTTTGCATCTGGGACTCTGTTGGATTGTGGTGATTGGTTGTTGGTTGGATTGTTTGGGCCTAGGGCCGTGGTTGGAAAGAGATGAACTGATGGTTGATTTCAGTTTTGTGTTTCTGGTTTGGAATAAAATTATGAAAGGCTATTTTGGTTCCGCATAGATAAACCGTTTTAAAAGGCTTTTGAGTTTTTGAGAATTGAATGGTTCTTCTTTCCGAAAAGATTTTCGACTTTACTTTCATTGTAAACCGTTGTTTTTGAAAAGAGGCATAAGACGGTTATGAATCACTGGTGCGGTTATCTTCATGTATCCTATTACAGTAATTCCCAAAAACCCTCTACTGAGAACCCTTTCGAGGATGATGTTCTCACCCCCCTACATTTTTCCCCTTTCAGGATACGGGCGCAGAAGTTACGAAGAGTTTATTTAGTTGTTGTTGAGATGCTCTGTATTGTTTTAGTTATGGTTTATTGTACCCTCGCCTTTATCTTGATATATTCTGTAAGAGGGATAGGAATTGTATTGGTTAATGTTTGTAATAATATTTATATATATGTATGTATATATATATGGATGTACTCTTTATGAGTTTCTGTAAGTTGTATGGATGTATGTTGTATATCAAAAGTATTTTTGGGAGAGGTACTGCGGTTTAAAGTTTCAAACAGGCTCATATTTTAGTATTAAATATTATAAGTGTTGTCGTAATGTCCGAGCTATCAGAGTCGCGCAGCCGGAAGTGTGAGCTTTGGTAGTTAGGATGTTACAATTAACATGTGAAAGTCCCCCTATTTCAAACTATGATTTATTATTCAGAATACTTTTGTTATGTTTTTTTATGGGATTTTTTGAATATGGGGTTTTTGAATCTGACGGATTATAATTGCTTAATTTATCATTTATTTTACTTTGTTAAGTTATTTTTTGTAAAGTTTGTTAGTATCTTAATTAAATATTTTTATGATTTATTTTTTCAATAGAATTTCATCATAAACATGAACATCGATGACAATAAGAACTTAGAGGAGTCTATCGAATATGATGAGCTGTGTTTTCGGTATAATAGTAGTTCTGATAAGGAGGAGGAAGATATTATCAACAATGAGGGTAAATTTAGTGAATCCAGGGAGGTGTCGAATTGTAGCTATAAAATTCAAGAAGTTGAGAAAAAGTTAAACGAATTAAGCTATGATGACATGTGGGGTATTGAGTTTGACACCGTTGATCAATGTTGTGATTTTTATAGAAATTATGCTAGAGTGCACGGTTTTGTTGCGAGGCTTGACGAAAAAGGACAAGATTTCAATGGAAACCTTAATATGCGACAGATGCTTTGTAACAGAGAGGGTACACATAGAAAAAAGTACTTGGAGATGGAGAACAGAAAAAAGGATCACAAGCCAATCACACGTGTAATATGTCAAGCAAAGATTAGATTTCACTATGACTTGATTTTACAAAAGTGGCGAGTCACCAAATTTGAAGAGACTCACAACCATGACATCATCCCACCTAAGTATATCCAGTTTGTTCCAGCATATCGAACAATGATTGCCGCTGATAAAGCACAGGCTGATAGTTTGCACTTTTATGGTGTTAGAACCTGTCATATAATGGGGTTCATGGTGGCACAAAAAGAAGGTTCGAACAGGACGAGATTCACAAAAAAAGATCTATACAATTATTTTGACAGATCTAGGCGTGCAAAGATAAAAGATGGTGATGCACATGCAGCATTGAGTACCTAATTTCTAAGGCAGATGAGGATCCACTATTGCAAGGGAAGTTTACTTTGAAGGATGGTAAGCTTGATAATTTAGTCTGGGCCGATGGATCTAGCATCACTGATTACCAATGTTTTGGCCGTTGGTTGTCTTCTCAGGAACAAATGATCATGGACAAACATGCATTTTTGGTTGTGGTTTATTATCCGATGAGAAGCGGGAAACCTATATTTTAGTGTTGAATATGTTCATGGAGATAATAGGTAATAAACAACCTATAGCCGTGGTGACAGATGGAGATCTTGCAATGAGGGAGGCAATAAAAGAAGTTCTTCCAAACGTTGCACACCGTCTTTGTGCATGGCATCTATACCGTAATGCTTGTGAAGCTATAAAGAATTCAAAATTCTTAGATGGGTTAAAGCACCTAATGTATGGAAATTTTTTTCCTAAAGAGTTTGCGAGAAGATAGCATAACTTGATATCTGAGTACGGGCTTTCTGAGAATGAATGGTTGCAAAAGACATACGGGATCAAAGAAATATGGGCTTCCTCATATTTAAATGATAAGTTTTTCGGTGGAATCAGGACTACGTCACAATGCAAAGGTATCCACTCTTTGATAAAGAATTACATTAGTAAAAACTGTTACTTTTTGGAATTGATACACAACTTTAATGAAGCATTGACGTAGTATCGAAAAAATGAACTCTTATCTGATTTTAAATCATTGTTTACAACTCCTGTGTTGACCACGTGTCTTCAAGACATTGAGAAGCAAGCAGCCGATATTTTCACTAGAAGCATGTTTAAAGAGGTTCAATGTGAGATAGAAGAAGCTGGCAAGTTAAATGTTGTTACACATTCAGTAAGCAACAATGAAGTTAAGGTGAGAATAAATAAATATAGCCAACCCGGGAGGGAATGTGAAGTACAATATGATAAAGCCACTAAAAAATTTGCTTGTGATTGTCATTTGTTTGAAATTTGTGGCATTCCATGTTGTCATATTTTCTGTACTATGAGACATGACCACATCGATATCATTCCTGATACTCTTGTCTGCACGAGGTGGACTAAAAATGCTAAGAAAGATTATGTATGTTCAGTTACATCCGCAGAAACTGACTCTGAAAATATTGATGGTATTAGATATGGTGCTCTAGCAACACTGTGTTTCACATTATGTGAGTCAGCATTAAAGAACCGAGATGACTTCATGGAGATTAGAGATGACATTTTTGGACTAATTCAAAAGCTTAAAAAGAGACGCGATCCTGACTCCAATGTTCTTTCTAATGCGTGTATGGTCGATGACCCAACTGTTGTGAAGACAAAGGGAGCCTCTCGTCAAAATAGATGGGCGGTAAAATCTCGTAAGTGTTCTCATTATACACGTTGTGGTCATACGATTCGAAGGTGGCCAGAATTATATAGTAGAGACATCCTACATACTGGTCATCACCAATCGAGTGATGAACTCAATGATGCGAAGGTAATTTTAATTTTCTATTTTATTAAAATTTTTAAAGATTATATATCTATTTATTTAAATATTATCTAATGTATTTTATTATATTGTAGAGTTATTCTGAGGAAGAAACAACTCACCAAAGTAATGATGAGAGCAATGTTCAGAGTGTAGATCACAGATGTTTTAGTGACAATGGAACAAATAAATTAGCTACACAAAAGAATAAGAATGGAGTTAAGGCTACCGAGGTATGTTAATGTGAACTTCAATGTATAAACTTGCCTTTTCATAAGAACCATTCTTATTTTCTTTTTTTCTATCTTTACTTTTGAAGTCTTGTATATAACTTTTGTAAAAAAAAATTTTCAAAAACAGTAATTTGTAGCAGTTTTATTATATATACATTTTATTTTTAGATTTCATTAGATATATATTTTGTTTTTATTTAGTTAAAATTGTACTTACTTAATCATGTCATGTGAGATGCCTGTATGTAGCATACAAGAGTTGGTGACACAAGTTTAAGGTCCAAAAAGTATAAGCGAAGGTGTTCTAATAGACATAATGTACATAAGGTTCGTATCGTGAATGGATTACACATATAATAATAGTGTTTTTTTTTTTACTAAAATAATATTGAAATTTTGTTGTGTGTATTTTTTTTAGAGTGAGCAACCAAATAACCATGATACTGGAAAAACATGTCAACCTAATCCAATAGATCTTGTGAAGTTCCAGAACCAGCATTTGAATGGATTACCTGTGTATCCTACTTTTCCAGGATTTTCCGTTCCACCTTATCATCCATACAATGGAACACCTTTGTACCAGTCATATTCTCCATATTATTATAATGTGCCTAATGGAAATCTATTTTGGAATGGAGAGGTTCATGATGTTAATGAAAATAGAAAGCAGTGACTCGTGATAGGAAGTCTTGGCATCGAGAAGGAAGAACATACAAAAAGTTTTTTTTTAAGTCTTATGTGACGACATTTTATTGTTTCATAAGTGGAATTATCTGAATTAATTTCAACAGATAGATTATTGAAATTGTTTTATAACTTATTACGGAAAATTAAAGAATTTTTTGTCAAAATTATTTGTCAGTTCAAATGTGGCCTATATAAGGTTGGACATGAACTTAGTTCATGGTAGGAACTATAATTTCATTACCGTCTTACATTTTTAATTTGGTTATCGAGATTAAGCCCATTTACAAGCACAAAGTTAATCTTAATTTCACGTTTGTTAAGTATTAAATACTAATTTATGCATCAATTTTTTGTATTTCCTGTTACTCACAACCTATCACACGATATTAATAATGAGTTGATGTGAGATTAAGTTATAAAAGAAAAAATTAATTAAATAATAAAATAATTATTGACCGCAAATTGATCCCCAGAATTGACAATGAGGCGATTAAGAAGTGGATTGACCATGAGACAATTAGTTGAATGAATTGACAATAAATGCATATTTCATAATTGTAATAACAACTTAATTGTAACGTATTAATAAATTAATAAAGTATCTTTTTAAAAAAAGAAATAAATCATTTATTTATAGTCATCATCATGATGGTTATTATTTTGTATAAGATTATTTAACATTTATTATTTCATATATCAAGTAGCAATATATTGGTAACGTATATATAAGGTTATTTATAACCCGGCCAGCTGTTCCGCCGCACCGTTCCACAACTTTGTGCTTTAGAAGGCACCCTCATGCCCTAACTCTGTAATGGAGCCTCACTTGTCCTCATCTTTTATAAGATTATAAGATTTTGGTTGATGATATTTCATGTAATGCTTTAAATTTATAATGTATTTTAAGGTTTAATGTATTTTATAAGATTATAAGATTTTGATTGATGGATTCATGCGTGAATGCATTCAATTCAATTAATGACTTATTAATATGTGTACAGATTCAATTTCATCATGAGTTAGATAAGCATGCAAATATTAAAAATTTTTAAATCTACCTACACCTTTCTCAAGTTATGATCCATGCATATTTAGTGGCATAATACAATTGAAGCCATTGTTTTTATGCTCCAAATTAATGTCTTTATAATTTTTTGATTTTGGAAATCAACTATTTCGGTATTTTCCTTTAAAGATACATTAATTTAATTTATTGTTTTTAAACATACCTTATTAAATTATTAGTACGTTACTACTTTATACTTGATCGGTGAGAATAAATGTTAAATAATAATTAATAATTATGATAATAATCAGTAATTAATAAGTAATCAAGTTCAATTCAAATTTTAAAACATAAATTATTTATTTGTTTCTAGAATATTTTTTCAAAAGAATGATTTCAAAAAAATAATACTGATGAGATTATGTGATAATTTCTTTTATTAAATATAAAAAATAATATAAATACATAAAAAATATTGTTAGTAATTACACATATATTAAAAATATTTGTTGACTATTAGCATTATTATTCAAGTAAATAATATACAATTTAACTTTCCAACCTTGCTTGAAAAAATTCTTAAATGACATAATATTTTGCTTCACTATTGTACTTAATAATAATGATGACAATTAATAAATAATACGTTACTAATCAATTTTAAAAGTGAATAACTTCAAATAAATACTTGCTCATTTAAATATGTTACAAAAAAAAATAATTGATCCCCAACCTCTTCTCTTTCCCCAAATCTAAGTCGTAGCCCACAATGCTACTTCTGTCTTACATATAGGTTGATTCACAAAAATGAGGCAATTTTGGCCGACTGAAAGTGAAACCAGCATTCTTCTGTACAGTACAAAAAACAAAAAAGTCAATTAGCTAATTCTCTCTCTCCTCTTTATTTGGGTGTGATTTGTAGATTGGCAATGAAGATGTGATGGATTGAAACCAATAACATCTCTACACAACTCATGATAATCAGAGAAGAGATACCACTTAAACTGAACATGAAACTTTTTAAATGCCCATAGACATGAGAGATGGAAGACGAACACAACCAAATTAAATTAGATACAAAAAAAAATTAAGAATGGAAATGATGAAGCTGCCTTCAAACACAAAAAAAAAACTTAAATTAAATTAGACAGCCATGATATGTCAAGTTCCGAAACTCCAAACAAAAATGAAAAAAAGCTTAACCGAGCTTCATGATAGGTCGAATTCCGAAACTTCAAATATAACTCAGCTGCATTCAAGAGAAAATTAAATATTAAACTCGCTCTTTAAACTTTTCTTCTCTTCCTTTTTTTCATTCTTTTCTTCCTAAAACTTTAATCTACTGATAATTTATTGTGGATAATGTTTTAATTCTTATTGTTAACCAGAATCTTAAAATGTGAATGGATGAAAAATACGAAGACTACTTCAAGGAATGCAAAGTACGTAGTCAGCAACATGTTTGACTAATGCAAATGCTTTTCATGAAATTGGTATACACACAACCAATCATTTATTGTTTCTTCTGTAATTTGGAGTGATAATTAAAGAAGAATCCAAATAACAATTTTAGGATTAAATAGTGAACTTATACTGGCACAACAACTAAAAAGATAATTCCAATTAGGTAAGTGATTACTTCAAATTCCAGAGTATATCATAACATATAGTGCAATTAATCTAATAGATCAATCTATATAGTAGATATACAGCTAAAAAAATTGTATTCATGGCAGCAAATTTGATCCATAAAGGGATCAACAAAATGAAACTCATCACGGTTTGAACATACAAGTATCGAAACAAGCCCAGCTAACAAAAAAAATGAAATTTATTGTTTGAACAGAGGGTGAACAGAAAATAATTTAAAGGATGAAAACCTAACCTAATGTTAGGGGTCACGTGTGGACGTCAGAGACAGTGATGGAGAACGCGGCTACGCTGGTGGATCGGAGGCGGCGAACACAGGGGTCACGGAGGCTTAGAACGTGAGAGACGGCGGCGACACTACTGTTGGAGGCAAAAACAGAGGGCGCTATAATCGGAGTCACGGAGGCTAACAACGGCATAGACAGTGATGGAGATGGAGGTAGACGAAGGCGTGAGAGATAGAAGGGATCTGGTGGTGTCGGTGAGCGGTGGTGAACAGCGGGGGTGAACGGCGATGGTGGAAGAGGTTTAGATCTGAGGGGTTGGGTGTTCAAGAGTCTGACTTAGAACAAAAGACAATAACTAGTGTTTTAGGAAGAGAACACTAAAGGAAGAGATTTTTTATTTTAATTTTGTATTAATTTTAATAAACAAAAATACTTAACCATAGTTAATTATATATGATTAAAGTATACACGTATTCGTATTTGTATACAAATAATATTTAATATACTTTTGAAATACATTAAATTTTAAGTTTTTAAATTATTTAATTATTAATTGACTAAGATTAATAATGTCACATGTCTATAATGTATTGGTACACATATACAGAATATGAGTTTTATCACAAATATTGAAATATGAGAGCAATCACCTTTATAAATATACAACTACCACCAATTTATTGGTATTATTGACGGTGGTTTAAAATACAACTTGTAACAAAAATATAATTTCTAAATGCTTGTACAACTAATAAACTTGTCCTGAGCATTGGCAGCAAGAAGTTAACAGAAATGTCACTTGCATGATTTGTTCAATTTGAACTCTACCTTTTGACTTTTCAAACCTCAATTTCTTTTAACAAGTGTAATAGCTAGACAAATCATGTTGCTTCTAGTTTCGTAGGGTCATTCTAAATAAACAAGTTAATTTAAGGGATAAGTACTTTTTTCGTCCCCAAGATCTAGGGTCAAAATCAATTTCGTCCTTAATCTTTTTTTGTTATTAAAATCATTCTCAACGTTACAAAACGTTATAAAATCGTCCTTTTCTATTTTTTTGACCAAATTACCCTTAACTATTAATAAAAATAATATTAAAAAAAATAAAACCCCACCCCACCCACACCCAGCATCTCTTCGTCTCTCCCCCTCACCCCAAACCCAGCCCCAATTTCCCTTCCTCCTTCATCAGCTCCCACTCCCTCACCCCCTCACCCTACTCCCTCACCCCCTCACCGTAACTCCCACCCCCTCACCGTAACCCACTCCCTACGTCAGTCTCTCCCCCCACCCCTCCCCCCATCCCCTTCCTTCTACTCTTCACCATCACCCTCTTCTTCTCACCTTCGCCGCGACAATTACCACTACCGGAAGACATCCACCCCTCTTCACCTTCCTCTTCTCACACTTCTTTCTTCTTCTCTTCTTCTCAAATTCAACATAGCTTCATCTTCTTCACCATCATCATCAATCCAGCTCGCTCTTCCCCTCTCCGCTGGCAACCAAACCCAATCAAAGCAAACCAAACTACAGGTTTCAACAACTCTAGCAGCAATCTGTTAATGAAACCAGTTTTAATCCACAACAACCATATATTCAAGTAGGTACCCACATATTTAACACAATCTTCAACAATTCGAATAACAAAATCTTCATAAGGCAAACACATACAATTCAACGGCAATACCAGCAACAATTCAGAAATCCAAACACATACAATCCTATTACCACTAACAAGCCTAAACTAACCTATCCTAATAACCTAGTATCCATTAACAAAAAAATCTAATCTAACTAAACTAACGAAGCAACTAGAACTGATTAAAAATTAAACTAAAATTCTAATTAAACCTAAGTTAAATTAAACGAAAATTAGAGGAACTGAAAGTGGGTTGGTTCATGAACCTGTAATGAAGAACAAAGCAAAAAGAAATCAGGGGAGAGGTGGATGTTGCAGCGGCGGTGACTAGCGACGGTGGTGAGGACAGCAGCTGTTAGAGGCAGCTAAGGTAGTCGCTGGTGGTGGTTCGGCCATGGGTCAGTGGATAGAGGAGAATGCAAAAGAGTAGAGGAAGAAGAAAAGAGAAAGGGTTGCAGCGGTGGGCTGAGGCAGGGGCAAGTGGCGGCTTCGGGAAGAGGCAGGGAGAACTCGAACAGCGAACAGCGGAGGGTCGGGAGCTGGACGGCAGCAGCGGTACCTCCATGCGAGCTTGCGACGGCCGGTGACTGCGGGTTGGACGCAGGGGCGGCGGCAGGTGCACGACCTCCCCCCTTTCCCTTCCCCCTTCTTTTTCCCTGCCCCTCACCCTCTGTGTGATTCCTCCTTCCCCTTCCCCTTTGTTTTCTTTCTTTTTTTTCTTTTTTATTTTATTTTATAATTTTATAATTATTTTTATTATTTAATAAGGGTAATTTGGTAAAAAAATAAAATTAAAGTAGAAAAGGACGATTTTATAACGTTTTGTAACATTGAGGATGATTTTAATAAGAAAAAAAGGTTGGGGACGATTTTGATTTTGACCCCAGACTTTGGGGACTAAAAAAGTACTTATCCCTTAATTTAATTATCGATATTCACATATGAAAGAAATGGAAGGTGTTTAAAGGTTGGTTGTAAAAAAAGGTTGATTTCATTTTACATTTGTCAGCTGAATAACAAATATAACATGGGATTGTTATTTTTTTTTAATTTTACAATATGATCCAAAAAGAATTCAATAATTACAATATAATCCAAAAATTTATTCCTAATTTCAAATAAAACCACGAATTTTGGAGCACCACTTTATTCTTTCCCATCGAAGAAACAACCTTCTTTTGGGGTCGATTAATTGTTACCACCTTAAAGATCATTTTTGTCAAACTAGGTATCTTTTGGGAACAAGAAGAGCTATTTGCTCCATAAATAAACATATACTATAATTTCTATTGTTATATGAATTATAATTTTATTCAGGATAAAAAACACAAATAAAATAATCTCTTTTTAATAGTCCCTGAGATTCGGGTCGTTACTTAATGTGGTCCCTGAGATCCCAATTGTACCATTGTAATCCTCCATATTTGGCTCCGGGCACCATAATAGTCCCTGGACAGCTTTTCGGTGATGAGTCATCACCGACGATCTGATGTGTCACGAAGTTGCCACATTGGAGAGCCAATACGTTGGCATTTTGGGTTGGCGCCCCAATTTGTTAGTAACGTCGTCGTTTGACCCAAAATAAAAATATGAAACGGGCTTGATCAAAACCACACCCTCCCTTCACTTGTCTTCTCCACTTCCACCCTATGTCTTCTTCTTTTCTTCTTCTTCTTCCTCCTCTCTTCATCAATGCCACTACCTTAGGGTTCCATTGGTGAGGTTGAAATTCTTGCACTCAGAAGACATCAAAATTAGGTTTCACTTCATCGTTCGTCTCCTCTTGCATTAGAAACAAGGGGTTCTGCCATTTGTAAAGGTAAATTTTTTTATTCTTTTTTGCAATGCATGATGGTTTTTGTATATGCTTGTGTTGTGTTGTGAGTGTGGTTGGAATTATGGTTTTTTTTTTCCTGTTACTATGTTTCTAGGGTTTGATTAGGTTGGGATTTCATGAGATGCTCTTTTTTATTATGGTCATGCTCTGTTTGAAAATGATGCTCTGTTTCATGATCCTGAGTGTTCTATTTGATAAAAATCTTATATGTTAATGTCTGTTATATGAGTGAGTACTGTAATGACTTGTAATGTAGACAATACTATAAATACTTCTGTTGCAGTTGTCTTGTATAATATATAATTTGTCTAATTCAATTCTTATGTATAATGATGAGAATATTTAAAAGATCTATTTTACTTAAGCCACTTTAATTTTATTAGAAGATTGGAAATAAACAGCAACATGTTATCACAAAAGCATACTCTTTATTAAGTTTGTAGAAGATGTGATGTTAAGGAACTTGAAACATACATATCTTATTGTTCAATTAAAAATTCTGTGTCTAGGAGTCAATATTGTATTTGTCTTCTACTAAATAAAGGAACTACCATAAAAAGCTTGGTTATGATGAGATAAAGCAATGCTAGTGGCAAGTTCCTAGGAAAGGTTTGAAGAACGGACTAAGAAGCATGAATAATGACAAGGAGATAAGAGAGATGGTGAAGTGTGCTAACTAAGATCAATAACGAAGTTATTGATGTATATTTCGAGCATGGAGCATCAACTGCCAAGGGTTTTGGAGGGAAATACACAACAGAAAAAGAATTCTCCAAGATTAATACAACCATTACCCTCAAACACCAAAGTTGCCTCAAACACCAAAGGTACACGACCACCATCAACAGTTTCAAAAGATCGAAATCAGACCAAAAATCCATTAACAAAGTTAGTGGAGCCAAGCCAAACAAACCCACTGGTAGCATCCAACCCACGAAGCCCATCAAGACCGCCCAAAACACCGAAACAGATAAAACCAACAAGTCCAAGCAGTCCAACAAAAATAGTATATCTAGGAGACCTTGTACAAGGTCTGCTGCCAGAGGATTCCAATTTTGGATGCTTACATGTTATTTGTATTGTTATAATAATTGTTTTTGTGCTATAGTAATAATCTGATTAATGGTATATGACTAAAACCCATGGTTGTTGTGGCTGTTGTTTGTATGCAGGTATTCCTTGTGTGCATGCATGTGCTGTACTGTCTCGGGTTAACAAGCCACCAGAAGACAATTCTCTTGTGCAGTCTACTGAGATTGCACCAGCCACTTCTAATGCACAACCTGTAGAGATAGATATATCTCAGCCAACTGCTTTTGATGTAGAAGATTTTTAAAAGGTAACTTCCTATTTACATTTCTTAAATTTTTTGTGATTCAAGTGAATCATCATTTATGTGTAATGTAAATTTTTTCTATCTAGGATCATGGAATAAAAAGGCCTTCAAAATTATCACCAAGGAGAAGATCCTCTCCACTAGCAACTTCTGTCCCAGTGAATCCCACGTAGGGTGCTAGTTCAGGAACTGCAACAAGACTCATCAATTACATGAAGTTCATCCCAACTCTAGGATTTAAGGCTCCAAGAAAGAAGAATTGAAGACTTTAGCTTAATATGTATAGGGCTTTCTGCTTTGAATTTAATACTTTTTGCTAGACAAAGACTACACAAGGAAAAAACAATCCTTTATGTTTTGCTGTAAAGTCCTCCCATTTGAGGCGACTTTGTTTAACATGCTCATGTTAGTTGGCTGCCCTTTGTGTTATGTGACTAACTGTGTTAAGCTGAACCATTATCTTAATACACTTATCTTTTTAAGTTTTAACCATTATCTTAATACAGTGCTCGCTGGTTTCAATCACTTATGCTGCCTTCTTTAGCATATTACTATTTTCATTAATTGAGCTATCCAAGTTTACATTCCATCAACAAACACCATTCCACAGTTTCTAATACCATAATCATGTTATCATTTTTTTTACATATTATTCATTCAATGAATACAGGGTACACACCACCAACTCTTTTAACTCATGCTTTACAATACAGGATAACAATTAACACAATCAACACAGACACAACTAATACCAACAATTGGTTAACCAATTTTTGATTCCGAACATCTTTTTCTAATCTCCCAAGCCTCCAATCAAAGTTCATCTTCACTTCATGATTATCTCCATAAGATTCTGGTTTCTCAACTAGTTCATCCTGCCCAGTATCTGCCCACACAAAAAGCCCACACCATCTCTTTCCACTTGTCTGTTATCAAGCAAACATATAACATGCTCAAGCTTCAGGGAAGAAGAACAAGAGAAGAACAGTCAGGTAGGTAGGAGCAATCATAACAACACAAGTAATACTAATAACTCACATTATAATTGGGACAGCAAAAAAATGGTTTATTTGGGTTTGAATCTGTCCCAGATCACCTGAGAACTGGCCGGCAGCCGCAACCGCACCATTCTGGCACCCCAGATCTTCTGTCTTGCTTTGCGTTCTCATCTGATGGCCACTACACGGTGAACTAATAGAGCTTCCAGCTCTAGTGCTTCCACCACCCATCATGGATATTCACTTCCAGCTCCAGGAACAACAACAACAACAAGAATGAGAAAACAACGATGGAGAAGAAAAAGAAATTAACTTACTGAACATTTGGGAATTTAGGGTTAAATATAGAGGGAGGGACCACATTGGGTATAAATTGAAACTGTGCCAACTCAACTAGCCGTTGGCACCATTCAGCGTGGTAAAATGAGGCCACTTCAGCGTCTTGATGCTGACTCATCACCGGAAAGCTGTACAGTGACTATTATGGTGCCCGGAGCCGTATCTGGAGGATTACAATGGTGCAATTGGGATCTCAGGGACCATATTGAGTAACGACTCGAATCTCAGGGACTATTATGGAAATTTACTCTATTACTCAAATACAATAATTAGGAATTGATTATATTGAGATCCTATACGCGTTTTATGTAAACTGCTATAGCTTGTAGAATTAAAAAAAAATAGATATAAACCACTATAATGAATCACCGTTTACGTAAAAGTTTAATAACACAAAAATCTCTTGGGTCCTTGTAGATTACATCGAGAAATACTTAAATAAAAGTCTCTATAGGCAATTATGGATCTGCCTTTAATAAGTTCAAGTCTTTTATACTTTTTTAACGTACATAAAAAATAAATTATAAATATATCTCAAATAAAGTTTAATAATAATTATTATTTTCTTACATTTATTACAAATATTTTTAAAATTATTTAATGAAACTCTAATTTCATTCCTTTTTTTATAAACTCGCCACATTCTAATCTAATTACAGAAGTCAGAACTATCACCACTTATTCCACTCTTTTCTGATCTCTGCCACCGCCGTCCAAATTATATATATATATATATATCAAATTTTTCATAAGAAAAACAAAGAGATGAGAATTTTCTTTTCTTTCACAAAATACATTAGTCTAGCAGTATGTGATAATTGATTCAACCAATATTAAATAAATTTATGGCATTCGAACTTGGAAAATAATTAAATAATTAGGAGTGCTATAAATTTTCATTTTTTTAAATTTTATATTTTTAAAAGTGATATATATATATATATATATGAATATTTTACTTATTAAAAATTAAGAAGCTAAGTAGAAAAATAAATTAGAATTTTTATTCATTAAAAATTCGTCATCTCGTAGCCAGACAAACTTGTCCACTGCACGTTAAAGTATATATTATTAACCATCGATTAATTATGAAAAAAAATATAAGATAATTAATAAAATATATTTTTTTATCAATATTTAATTAATACAAAATATTAAAATTTTAAACACTAAAGACTTATTTGGATCGGTTTCTAATAAAAAAATTTTTGAGTTATTTTTTTTCCAAAGATCTTTTAGAAAAAGTAGAAATAATTTTATATTTGGATATCTCATATAAACAATTTTATCTATTAATTATGTTTAAATACAATAATATAAAAATATTTTTTTAAGTAAGAAATTTTAAAAAAATATATATAAATTATAACTTCTAAAAAAATATTTTTTTAATATTTTTACTTTTACTATTAAAAATTTGTCAAACACACTAAATGATTAAAAATAAAAATATTTAACAATTTAATAACACCAAAACAAACTCTAATCTTAAATTTTAATAGTATAAAAATAAGATGTTAGCAAAAAAATTGATTAATATTAATCAAATATGTTATTTCTTAACATGTTTCATAATTTAATATAAAAGTCTCATATTATATGTGTTTATAAAAAAAAGTATATCTCATATTGATATTAATTTCACTGTCATACTTACCTAGAAATATATATGCAGGATTTAGAACAACTCTAATGCTTGAAAGATGAGTCCTTCCACTGACAAATGGTCCTTATTGCACCGTTAAAGAAGAGAGATAAAGAGTCTCAATACAGGGCACGAATTTGGACGCCGCACATGTTTGCACATCGAAACTCCAAAAAATTATTTGGCGCACCGATCAGCTAGGAAACGTCAAAATATAAATGTATGTTTTTTGGGGTCTTTTTCACAATTTGTATAAAATAGAGGAGTCACTTTTCAATTTTTTAAATGAATACACTTAACTTAGTGTCTAACAACTAAGTATTCAGTTAACTATTACTGCTGATAACATCCTCCTCCAGCCCATGTTCTCTTCCTCCTTCCCCTGCCGTCGCAATCGCACCGCCCTTTCCATTATCTCCACCGCCAACAACGACTGAAACCTCCCCATTCTCCTCCCCACTCAGCCATGGTGGTTTTGGCAGCGTCTTATTCCTGCAACTCATCAGACGAGATTCGCAGTTTTTGAACCATGAAACACTTGTTTTTTTTGGATTGAGAAACTGTTGAGTGTTAACCCTTCTGTTTAGGCGAATTCAAGCACACCAACAGCTTCACATCTGACCACGACGGTACTGATCTTCATTGTCGATTGTCTTCGGTAGTTGATAGCGTCGCTGTCTCGATGAATAGCGTTTGATGGTGTCGTCATCTCCATCAATGGAAAGAAGGTACCCATTATATTGTTACCCTGCACTTGATTTATATATCCCCTTTTGTTTCCTTATATGTCGCCAATTTTTGTTCAAGGATATCCCCCAATTTTGTGTGTTTTGCTGAATTACCGTATTGTTGTTATTTGGGAAAGGGTGGCCGGGGATGAAGATATCCCTGGGGGCGTGCGTGCCTCCGACGAAGCAGAAATGTACGACGGAGCAGACCATGGAGTTAGATCGGTTGAGGGCGAAGGCTTTATAGGGATGGAGTCGGATGAGTACGATTTACACGAAGATGAAACAGAACACGACCATCATACAGAGGCCGATGTCGACAATGAGGATGGGGTTGAATTGGAAGACAATTTGGACCACGTCGGAGGAATGTATGACAATTTTCTGGATGATGACTTATATGCTGTTGATTCTGATAAATTGATAGGTTCGATTGATTTTGTGAACTTGAGCGAGGAGGAAGTTTGTCGCTTCAATTTTGCAGATGTTGACATTGTGTTTGAGTTCTACCAGCAATATGCAAAGCACCATGGCTTCGGCGCGAGACATTATAGGAGCAAAAAATGTGGCAAAGTAAGGATACGGCAGGAATTTGTGTGCCACATACAAAGGTACCGATCGCTGAAGTTCTACTCAATTCCTAACCGGCAAAAGAGGCCGAGGGCCAAGACACAGTGCGGATGCCCTGCAAGGATGCATGTTCACATGGACGATAAATCCGAACGTTGGTACGTTGCATACTTTTCAGACGCGCATAACCACCCTGTTCTTGAATTGTGATTTTCTTCCATGCTCTCAAGCCATCGGAGGATGAGCGAAGCGGACATTGAGCAGATGAACGACATGCACAAAGGTGGCATTGGCGTCTCACGAATCCGCGATTTTATGGCGAGCCTAGCCTGCGGGTATCATAATGTCCCCTACACAACAAGGGACATGCATGATGTAAATGCAAAGCAACGAAGGGAGGGTGACCTAGATGCGGAATCGTGCTTAAGGTATCTCCGAGAGTGCAAGGAAAATGATCCAGCACTGTATTACAAAGAAGTTGTTGACGGGGAGGGCGTGTTACAACATTTGTTTTGGTGTGACGGCACCAGCCAAATTGATTACCAGGTATTTAGGGATGTGGTTGAATTTGATACAACGTACAAGAAAAACGTTTACCTTTCACCTCTGGTAGTCTTCTCTGGTGTGAATCACCACAACCAAACGATTGTCTTTGCCGCTACACTCGTGGCCAACGAGAAAGAAGAGACCTATGTCTGGCTGCTTCAATATTTGCAAACTGCAATGAAAGGGAAAGCTCTTGTGTCCATAATAACCGACGGTGACAGGCAAATGAAGTCTGGGATTGAGCAAGTTTTTCTAAAGGCGCACCATCGACTCTGCACTTGGCACCTCCTCCGAAATGCCACAAGCAATATCGAAAAGCCTAACTTCACCAAGATGTTTAAGGATTGCATGCTTGGCATCTATAAGTTCGGAACATTCCAGAGAAAGTGGTTTGAGATGGTGGAGAAATTTGGCGTCGCCGATAAAAGATGGGTACAAGACATATACGAGAGAAGGCATAGTTAGGCAACAGCATACATACGAGGAAAGTTCTTTGCCAGATTTTGCACAACCTCAAGGTGTGAGGGCTTTCACGTTGTGATATCACGGTATGTTAAATCTTGATATAGTTACACTGATTTTTTACGTCGTTATAATTGATGCTTGATGTTCGTTCGTGCAAAGGAAGTGGGAGCTGATTTTGAGTGTGCAAAGGGTGACCCTGTTATGACCACTAACCTAAAACAATTGGAGCACTTTCCAGCCGAGAACTACACTCGGGAAATATTTTATTTGTTTGTTCCCATTCTTGATAGGGCCTGTGCAATGAGGGTGGTTGATTTTGAAGACAACGGTTCGTATTTTATCCACACTGTCTCTCGATACGGCACTCTGGGGAAAGATTCGCGTGTTGTTGCAACGTCTGAAATGTGCGAGATCTGATGCACGTGCATGAGGATGGAATGTTTCGGGGTCCCTTGCGAACATATAATTGCGGTGCTTGTTCTTAACAATGTTCATGTGATCCTAAGGTCTCTGATATTGCCGAGATAGACCAAGGATGCAAAAGTCGTGGCGGTGAATTCAATGGGCGTAGTTTAGGATTTTGTACAACTAACGCAACACTGGTGCCTGATGGATTGGTATCGAAGAGTGTGCAAAATTGCATGTCACAGCACTGAAAAGTTCCAGTTTTCAAGTGACATTGCCATGCTGATGCTGAAACACTTCGAGAACGAAGATGCAGCCGACACCAGTTTTCCACCCGAGGGGCCATCCAATGAAGGTGGAAGAGCCTTAGCATGGAATCCGCGTAGGCACAAGACAAAGAAAACCCACCCCCTATGCCTTGAGGTGGTGGTGGCACTGCGACCAGGAAGCAATAAGATTTTTTGACCGGTGCTTTGAGATTGGCCACCCAGAGCTTCTGTTTCGGGAGGCGCTACAGGAGCTCTACATATGACGAAACCATGCCGTTGGATAGGAAATGTTGCAGATGCCACATGCAAAGGGCACGACGCTACCAAGTACACAGTTTCAATGGAGTTGCTCCTTCGTAGAGACAACAACGAGCCAAAAAAGAATGGGATGGAACTATTTCACGCGCTTGATCGTATGGTTTACTCTCCACGTGTTATTTAGCTTGCTTTGACGTTCTCATAATTTCTTGGTCGGATGAAGTCCAAATGCCGGAAACGGGAGAAGAACATCCGGTCCGTGACTCGACCAGATGCTTGACCCGAGGCCACATGGGTCCTCTGTATGACTTTCGCCAAAAGGCAGTAGAGTGAGGCTCCATCCATGGTTTCGGAGGTGCTGATCATATTCCATGCATCCACTGTCATACCGACTACGAGTTGGAATGATTTGTTGACATACCTACGGTTTAGGGTTCGCATATCCATTTGGTGTATTGTGGTTGAGGAATCAACTCTTAGAGTTTAGGGTTGCCATATAATGAATATTTTGTTGTTTATCGTATAATGAATGTTATGTTTTTTATGTGTCATATAACTTCTGCATAACTAAAATAGTTGACATCGATTTATATTATCTAACCGATTTCTCGTATATAAATCTGAAACCAACCAAATCCCAACAAATAATAGCCAAACCATGTTTTGGTTAAATCCATACTTATATTGATCAAATACTACAACACAAAAATAACAAAAACTAGAAAACTAAAACGACAAAATGGAAAAACGAACGACAAATATTAAAAAATTTTAGTAAATTATTTTATAAATTTTAACTTAATTTTATAAATTTTGATTTATAACCTATTTTAGTAAGTGGACACCACATTTTACATAATTCACCTCCATTTTATTATATTATTAATTAAGAGTTTCCACACTAAAAAATTAAAAAATAATAATAAATTGAATACAAAGGGACATGGTTGCTAAAGAAGCCATATATGAGGTGAGGGGGAGTGAAGATGCATGTTACTAAATTGATATGTGTATCGGTGGGGGGTGGCACCATACACAACCGATGGGACACCATCCCAAACAGTGCCGGGAGCCTATAAAGACACCATAAACAACAACCATTGCCAGTACTAATTGGTCCCTTGTGTAATCCACTCCTTATACCTATTTCCCCGTTCCTTTCCCGTATCGGGCATTCATCATCAGGGGAGCAGAAATGGAGCATCCGAGAGACACGGCCAACTTTCCCCATGATGTTTGGGCTTTAATTGCCATAAGGGCCGCAGCAAACTCCATGAGGGACTTGTGCAGTCTTAGGATGTGCACCGCTGCACATAATGCAGGGGACAAGGGTTTTGTGTACCAACATGTAGGGATGGCAATACCACCTGAACCCGCGGGTACCCACCTCGCCCCTACCCGCTCGAAGCAGGTAATTATCCGCCCCGCACCGGGGCGGGTTTTTAGCGGGGCGAGTTCTTGGGAGGGGCGAGGCGAGGTCGGGTTTCAGTAATACCCGCCCCTATCCGCCCCGCTATATATATAATATATATAATTTTAATATACAATATGTATAATATATGTAAAATAATTAGTAAATAATTAATAATATTGTATCATATTTAAATTTTTACTTTAATTTATGTTATGTATGTGATGATAGTTATATAAATTTTGAAATTTAATTTTATTTATTGGATTTTAATAATTATAGGAGCAGGTAGGGGTGGGGCGGGTTAGGGTTCAACGTTTTACTACCCACGAGTAAAAGCGGGGTGGGTTCTATGCGGGTTATTGTACGGCGGGGCGGGGTTGGGTAGAGCAAAAGCCGGCCCTACCCGCTCCGTTGCCACCCCTACCAACATGTCTCTATTCCATATACGCAACAAATCTGGTGGAAGGCGTATCGTGAGCACCAGCAGGGATGGAACTTCTTAGAGTGATGCAGGCAGAGCAAACACTCGAAAATTCTGTTTCGGGTTAGTGTGGAAGACCTTTTCATTCGCGATCATCGTTTGGTGGGGATGGAATTGCTGCACGCTGCCGCAGCCCACAACCATTTGGCCGCCCAGTACACAATGTTAATGATGCTGATGCTACGTAACGATGATGAGGAAACAAAGAACAAGGGAATGGAAACGTTTTGTGAGCTTGAGGCATCCAGTGCCCTAACAATCTGCAGATTGGGGTTCCAAGATGTTATCAAACGTTCGTGGACACATTAGCATCGTGTGCATGTACTAAATGGAAAGAATCAAGTCTGTGTTTCGCAAACATGCCCAAGCCGTGGCCACATGGGTGCTATTTACGACTATCAACGCCATGGAAGAGGGTGGCACGTAAACGACGGTGATGTAGGTGCTATTCATGTTCTGTGTGTACATTATCAGGCCGACTATGAGTTGATAATGTTTGCCAACCTCTTCGACTGCTAGGATTAGGTTCAACTTTCTTTTTATTAGGCAATATAACTCTTATTTATCTAATATATGTATTATGTAATTATATATATCGTCAAACAAGTTTTATGCATTATTTAAATCTTTTTTATATGTTGTTCAAATTTAGTCGAATCAAATGAATTACTAAAAAATTTCAAACTTTGGCCGCTTGGGGACTGTGAAAAAGTTAACCCACGTTAACACTTGGAATATTTGATGTTCAGTACTTTTTTTCACTCGAACACTCATAAGTAAACATAGATTAAGTTCCTTTTTCATAAAATACATTATATCTTATTTAAACATACGTAAAACACGTATTTAGAAGTTGACATAATATTGGTTTAAAAAGTCATTTTGTGCATTGCTATTATATGTGTTTTGACATTTCGTATTCAATACTTTATTTATAAGAAAAAATTTTGTTGCCATTAATTACCTTATCCCTTTCGATGACTTCCCATTGCCTATCTAAGTTACCAGTTTTGTATAAATTCACTGTCACATTCTAAAATATTACACAGTCCCAAGCAAAAATGGATGTCAAAAGGTTAATTAATTAAACAGTCTTCTGTCTATTCAGACGTCACTTCGGTAATGAAAAAGTGCATGTCAAATCCCACTCCCAAAGAAAGCATGATTTGGCCTAAGTTCTAACTAATATATGCATTTATTGCTTCCTCTGTGCCATCCACAGTAGTCGATATACGTTGAATAGAGATATTTTTTTTGGTTGACGATGAACAACAATGCCTGTTAACTATGTTAAATTAATGGATCAATGACATTATTTCACAAAAAAAAATAGATACAGAATCAAAACACAAAGCAAGGGGTTAATGAAGGATAATCGTTCATAACAATTTGGCATTTGCTAGCCACTGTATTGGTAGATAACATAAAGATAAACCCAAAACAACACATTTAAGGGCAGATTACTAAGAGTGGTAAACAGCCACGTTAACTTAAATGTAAACATTTCCAAGAAAACCTTGACCTCATCCGCCAAATAGTGCACACACGAGACACGGGACATGTCATTCACATCAGCCATGGTGCCGCAGGTAGTGCAAGTGGTGGACCGACAAGCCACGGTCTGTCCCGGATTCGACGGTCTCTCGTCCACCCATCACTCCCAGAAAATGTCCGTGAAGACCTCCCTGCACCTTTCGACCTCACCAGAAGTACGGATAACCTCAAACATTTCAACACACCTTTGCACTTCATCTTCATCTTCGTAATCACACAGTAGCAGCATGGCACACAAGTAACCGGCTTCGACGCTGTTCTCCGTTGAGGCCCTAGCAAGCAGTTTCATCCGAATGTCACGGCAGGCAATCAAGAAATACTCCGTCAACCCTTGCCGGAGTATAGCATCCACATTTTCTACTTCCACGCAGCGATCAAGGAACCTCCTTTCAGGCCGGTCTAGGTAAAATAAAAAAGACACTAACAGTATATACCACATCTTTTCATGCTTGTATACGGCGTCGGAACTCGCTGCACCCAGGAACACCTTACAAGTCAACTGTGTAAAACCCGGTTAATTAGTGACTAATTAACCCATAAATTAAAATATATTCTAGAAAGTGAGAAATGAAGTTTTTATGGTTTAATGTGATAGAGAAATTTAAAACGAAAATTTTGACACCAATTTTAAAGAAATCGGCCCAAGATTGGCCCGAACAGGCCAAACCGAGCCAACCAGACCCAAGTTGGGCCTAAGGCCCAGCCAAACCTCATTAATATTGAGAGTTTAGCACTCTCTCTCCCTCAAAACACAAACACACACGCTGAATTAGAAAGGGGAAGAAGGAGAAGTTCCCAAACCCTCATTCCAAGTTCAAGTTGCCATAACGTTTGATCCGGAGCTCCAATTGACGAGCCGTTTGCGGCCATGCGTCGGGCTCGTCGAGCTCTTCAATTCTATCCAAACAAAATTGTAAGTAAATTGCATTTTTCTAGCTCCATTTCTGCTGGTAAAGTCATTTCGGGTTTAAGGTTTGAGGAACTCAATTCCTTGATGATTTTCATGTTTTAGGGGTTCACTAGACTTGATTCCTTGTGGGTATTGCTCAAAGATCAGTGGGTAAAGGTAAAGAAACTCCAAACCCTTGTGGTTGTCCAATTTCATGTGCCCTAGTGTTAAAATTGTTCAATTGTATGAACTAGTTGAGTTTATGTTGAATTAGAGTTGAAATTATCAAATTGGAGCTTGATTGAAGTCTTGGAAAGGCTTGGAGTGGACTTTTGGTGCTGGAAGATCCATTTGAAAGGTGTTGGAGCCTTGAAGGCTTGAGGAAAGTGAAATTGAAAGTGTTCCGGGTTGAGTGGAGAATCGGCCAAGATATGGTTTCGGTTTCCTGTATCTAAAATGTAATATGGTGTGAAAACTTAGGCTAGCGACCCATAGGATAGGAATTGAATTTGTGATGATGGTTAATTGGTTGTTGAAATTGTTATATGATTATGTGATTATTGGTTTGAGATGAGTATTTGAGTAGTGGTTGGGTAATTGTGAATGATAATAATTGTTGGTACAATATGTGAAAGTTGTATGTGATGTGGGTTAATATGCTTGATGGATGATAATGGTGAGACTCTGTTGATGGACATGAGTTGAATGGGTTGAGATGGATTGCATTATTATGTATGTGGTTATTGATTTTTGAGTTTTGATAAGATATGGTATGCAAGATATGTATGCCTTGGTGTATGTTTGATGGTTAGTGAAATGGAGTGTTTTGTATGTTGTTGAAATATGAATGTTGACTATGTGTTGAGATTGAATTATTGAGTTGTGGATTGGATTGAGAAGTTGGAATATGCTTGATGTGAATGGTTGAGTTTTGATTAGTGTAAAAGGGTGATTTATGGCACAAAAGGTATGTTATGAAGTATATTGGAACTTGGTGTGGCTTAGGTTTGGTTTTGGTTGGTTTTGAATGAGTTTGGTAAGTGAATGTTTTAAAAAGGGGAGTTTATAAGTTTTGGTGAAAATGGGGATTTTGGTGAACTTCAACAGATCATATCTTGAGCTTTTGTTTTTGAAATTTGATGGTTTTTATATCGATGAAAAGATAATTTCACAAGTTCCAAAATGGTTTAAATTTGGTTGAAATCCGAATTTTGTGGAAAGAGATATGATCATTGGAAGTTCAGGCTAAAAATCTGAATTCTGCGGCTTCTGCAAAATTTGGGATTTCTGGTTTGTGTGCGGACGCACAGCCTTGTGCGCACGCACACTCGGCGAGAATTTGGTCCTGTGCGCACGCATAGCCTTGTGCGTACGCACACGCAGAGACAGGGCTGCTGGTGGCAGTGCCAGCACACCCTGTGCGCACGCACACGTTGTGCGCGCCCCCCCACCCTAAAGATTTTGCTTTCTGTTTGTACGCACAGACCTGTGCGTACGCACACGTCTAAAAATATTTCTGGGCATGCGCACGCACACCCCTGTGCGTCCGCACGTGACCCAGTCCTTTTCTAAAACTATTGTTTTCAAGTCTTTCACATTCCCAACAAGCTTGTAACCTTCCAAGGTGTTATTTCACACTTATAAATCCCCAATTTCATCCCTTAAATATTAAATTGATATAGGATGCCTAGTGAATGAGAGTAAGCTAGGGGAAGGGTAACTTGTAGAGGAAGAAAGGGGATATTATGTTGAGTTATGATTAATGTTGAGAATTATTATAGTTGTCGAGAATGGTTAGTATTGTTGATGATTAATAATTGTTAATAAGAATGCTATTGGTGAAGGAATAAGGAGAATTATATGTTAGAATGGACTATGTATACGCGTATAATCGAATGAGATAGAGGTGTCGGGTAAGAGGCGGTGGGAAATAACCACTCGCTCCAGGTAAGAGGTGAGAACGCCGGGTAAGAGGCAGTGGTGTTATCCACTTGCTCCGGGTATGATTTGAGAATGAATGAATGAATGAATGAATGGTAATGATAATGAAAGTGTGTTTTTGTATGTGACTTCGGGTAAGATGCAGTGGTGTTATCCACTTGCTCCGAATGAGGTTGCGGGTAAGATGCAAGGGCTGTGTTTTGTTACCACTTGCTCCGGGCCGAAAATGTAACACTGCCTGGGTAAGAGGCAGGGTTAAGTTGTTCCTTGCTCCGGGTACGTGGGTAAGATGCAAGGGTTGAGGCGTTGTCCCACTTGCTCCGTATTTAATGTTCTGTCCAATGGTTAGCTACCAGGACATGTCGGGTTGGCTTTGCAACTGACAGATGAGACTCATCAGCCACTAGGACAGGCATGCATCATATGCATTATATGTGATTTGTTTGGATTGCCTAAGTGATTTCATCATTACTTGCTAATTGCCTATTTGCCTTATCTGCTTCCTACTTGTGCATTCTTTGCTTGATATACTTGTGTTTTCTTTTCCATTACTGTTGGCGGTTGGGAGGATCGCAGGATTTGGAAAGGGAATATATAGTTAGACCGAAGATCCTTAAGTTAGTCGCCTATTTACATTTGTTATGGTAGTTATGTTTATGCACTTTGATTATAATTTGGAAGTTCTAGGATTGCCTTTGGCTTTCCCAGGACATTACATGTTAGATATTTGGGCACTGTTACCATGCTGAGAACCTCCGGTTCTCACCCATGCGGATTTTGTAATTTTTAGATGCAGGACGTGAGGCCCCTCGCTGAGGCATGCTGGAGACTTCCTTTTGGCGGAGATCCTTAGTCTTTTGGGTTTTATTTTGATCATGTATAATTGTTAGATACTTATATTGTCCACTGTATATATATATATTGTATTACCTCCTCTTAGAGGTTATTTTGGAGAAACGGGATTTATATATTGTCTTTTGGGTTGTCTTTTGAGATTTCCTTACTATATATGTATGTATACTGTATGCTTGGACTGGTTATCTTTGCAAACCGAGTCCTGAGCCTTAATATATATATTGTTGGCACTCTTCTGTATGGCTTTTCATGTTAGATTATCTTAAATCCGCTTCATTTACGTTATCGATCGGAGTGTTGCGCTTTTGATTTATCGGTTTTGATTTACCCACTTTTCTTCAAAGGCTCCTAGTTATAAACCTTTTTGCAATACTACACGTACTATATTTATCTTTAAAGGTCGTAATACCTCACCACCTCTGTTTTATGACTTAAGCATAAGACTGTGTGGTAGGGTGTTACAAACTGCATGTTGAATATATCCTGAATCAAATTCGATGCAACCATCGTGGCAATCCTCAACCACATGTTGCGAGGAAGAAGATTCAGCGAACATTCGTGCTCGACGGATACGTTTCCTTTCTTTCTGTTCTTCTTGGAATTTCCAGCCATTTGCAAGGGCTTGGTAGAGGGGGTGGTTGGGGGATTATTGTAGATTATCAAGAGGAGAGACAACCACCAATAAAGGGACAAAATGTTAGCTATTATATATTATTATTTAAACTTATCGCGATAGTACAATTATATTAATTCCAAAACGTATATATCCTATTTAACTGCTTTTGTGATCAAATACAACAATTATCTTCTATCATATAAAAGTTAATATTTTATATATTACTGGCATTAATTATTAAGGTTTAACGTCTCACATGTTTCGTTACCTAACATTCTGGATAAAACCGGATAATTAATACATACATAAACTATATACTATATACTATATACTATATACTATTAAGTAAAAGTGTCTTTCTTCTGCAAACGGGCAGTGCCGTTTTCATTTTCCAAGTTGCCTCGAAATCCGAAAATGGAAAACGTCAATGATTCTTGGTTGTTTTCAATTTTTTTTTTTAATTAAGGACCTCGATAACAATTAATATTGGGAATCATCAAATGAAACGATTAATACATGTATAAATTGTGTAAATTAAAGGTTTCTAACTCGATTAAAGAAATTCATAAATGGTCAAAATAAATTAATTTATCAAATTAAATACTTTTTTAATAATTACTAATTATTCGGGACTAGTTATCTGAAATCTTCATAATATTAACCATAACAATATTTGTAGAACAGATTTTTAAAGTTTCACAATTAACTCGTTGAGTGGTTGTTACATGAATTTCTAAATACAAATTAAAAAATTTGAGCCCAGATAAAAACATAATTAATTGCAGTGAAATTAATATATTGATGGATAGAACAAATATTATTACTTTTTTCTATCTTAGTGGGTGCAAGTACACCAGAACCTAGGGTCCGCATGTAAGTACACCTCTACTACTATTGCACCATTGGAGTTCCTCAATTTACTCTTTCATTTCTGAGCCTCGAGGTGAGAGAAAACCCCTAAACCGTATTCCACCATCAAGCTTAACCTCCCTCCCCCTGCAACAAAAAACCAGATCTCCTCGATAGATCCTTCCCCAGTAAGTTGCCAGTCACGTTAGGGAAAGCGTAACGAACAGACGGATGGCAATTCGGCCAGAAGGTGCATGCTATGTCATGTTTAGAGGGATGACACCCAGAATTTACTCTTCCTAGGAAGCTACATCGGATTAGGTGGATGGCTTTCCCCGAAACCTGCTCCTCCATTACCGAAGTTACGAAGAGGCCACGAATGCCTGGAACGAATGCTTTCACGTCTCTGCGTCACCTTTTTCGGCACTGCGCAGTCTCCCAGTGTTGGAGTTCAATCGAATTGTTCCTGGTGGACCACAGCACGATACGGCAGTGACATCGACTCGCGCGGAGGGATTAGGTGCACATGGTAAGTGGAAGTTGTCTTCCTGCGACGTCTCCACATCTAGTAACTTGCATCATTATCAGTGTGTTGCTAACAAAGTTATATCCATTGCAGCTGGTCCATCGATTGAGTAGTTACGAGAGACCTTGCGTTAATCGAAGGTCATGTATCCTAACTCGAGAAAGAGAAAGGGGACCTCAAGACTCAACTAGGAGAATTATGCAGCAGCTGGCCAATATTTTGTTGGAGAGGACAAGCCCGAGATAATATGGGATAGTGTCGCAACGGGATGGAGACACCGTAACCCGACCCCTCCCCCGCGTTATGGTCTTGTACTGTTCAGGACTGTTTGTTTGTTTCGGCTTGGCCTATTAGCTAAGGAATTATGAAATACTGCTTTTATCAAAGGTTATGCATCTGTGCATCTTTAAAGCATAGTAATAATGGATCATTTCACATGTGCCGTTTGCCTTCCCCACGAATTGTAATAATTTGTGTATAGGCGCAGACTTAATGTTATATCATCATCCAACAAATCTTTCATACCAGATCAAACTTAGATTTATCCACGCACAAAAACAAAAACATAATAAAAATATATTCCATATGAGGATCACCATGCATAAATTCTTAACAAAAGAGGAGATAATGCTACATACTGTAATATCATATACGAAAAGCATAAACAACAAGCTTGAACAACACAAATCACAAAATAGATATTTTCATTCGAATACAAACGATTCCAAGAACCCCTGCACCTCATAATCCACCATGCATTGCACACACGAAACACAGGACAAATCTTCCACAACACCTATGGTGCCTCGAGTAGGGCAACTGGTAGACTGACAAACCTCGGACTGTCCAGGATTTGACGGTTTAACCTCCACCTACCGAGGCTCAAATACCTACCTGAAGACCTCTTTGCACCTTTTGACCACCCTAGAAGCACGTACAGTTTCAAAAAATTCAAGTTCCCTTCGCATGTTCCCTTCATCTTCCTTGCCATGAGACAGTAGCAGCATCGCACACAAGTAATAGGCTTCAACATCGCCACCCGTTGCAGCCATAGTCAAGGTGTCCATTCCACCGATGCAGTGGCCACTCCAGATGAAATCAATCATCCCTACCCGGAGTAGAGCAGCCGGATTTCCTGTTTCCGTGCAACAATCTAGGAAACTCTTTTCTGGATTGTCATAGTAATATAAAAAGGACGCAATCGGTAACTCCAACATCGACGCGTACTTATAAACAGCGCCGGACCTCGCTGCACCCAAAAACACCTTGTAAGTCGCCTACATGTTGAACAAATCCTTAATCGAATTTGATGCAACCTTCATGGCAATCCTCACCCATATATCGCGAGGAAGAATATTACTCAAACATTTGTACGCAATGACTACGTTCCTTTTCTTTCTGTTCTTCTTGGATGTTCCAGCCATTTCCAACACTTTTAGAGGGAGGGGGCTTGGAAAATATCAAGAGGATAGAGGACCACCAACGCGTTTTGTGTTCCTACTATATCCTTTTTAATGTTATTATATACTGTCATTTCAAATTATGGTTCAGTGCCTCGTACGTTTCTTTACCGATTGTTCAGGATAAGACCAGTTAATTGATAGAGGAGAAATGATCGTTATTATTAACTAGTTGAGTAGTTAATTTAATTTAATTTAATTTAATAATAACTGTGCTATCCTATTTAAATGCTTTGATTTTACAAAGCAATAATTTAATACTAACTGTTCATGTATTGAATGGTTTAATCGACTTTAGGGTTCTATTCTTCTTAATTTAATTGTTTAATTTAATTACTCATTGAATAACTGTTATCTCTTATTTTTTTGCCGAAAAATTTAATTTAATCTTTTATTTTTCCAAAAATAAAAGAAGTACAATATTTAAACATGTTAAAAGTGATTAATTTATTTTTTAAAAAACTTAAATGTTCGATAAAAAATTTAAAACAAGCTAAGTACAAAAAAAGAATACGAAACAACTTTTCACTTTACACAAGTAACACACAGTCAAATAATTAATGCATAGGAAATGTAAAAAATATCCCTTTTATATATATATATATAACTTCTCTGCCTCTCCATCTCCTTCTCCTTCTTTCTACTACCCTCCTCTACTCTCCAACTTCTGCTAGACTGCCACACCCATCTCATCTCACGGCGTACACTACGCACTCTCAAACTTACCTCAAAAGGAAGATTCCACATCGCATGCCTAAGAACGACCCATCCAGAGGAGAACCGTCGTCGCCGGAAGAAAAATTGTTGCTTGAAGGGTCCTCGTCGTTGGCCATATGTCGCCGTCTTCTTCTAAGAAAATGTCGCAGGAATTCGTCACGAACCACACCATTAGTCCCGACGACTTCGCAGAGCTGTCAATTGCCGCTCTGATCGACATCATCCGTAAAGATGAAAAGTGCGCAGATTGTGACCTCGTTGAGGCTACACTGGTCAAAAGGGAGAAGATTTTGAAGGCTAGACTTGAAATGACTGAAGAAGAACTCAGACAGGCGAGGGCGCAAAGGTTTACCGCCAAGGTCAGGTTAAAGGCAAAGGAGGATGAACTGGAGGAAGAAGAAAAGGCACGACGATGCCTGGAAACGATATTGCACATGGCGCGGCAAAAGAATGAAATGACCATTTGCCAAATGGATGACAAAGCAAACAAAATGATGGTAGAAATCGCCAAGCTTCGTCGACGGGAACAGCATGAGGTGCCACCGTGGCGTGACCTGGAACGCAGGCTCGACGTTTTGGATAACAATCCAAAGTTCTTGCTCCGTCAGGCTGGTCGTGAAGCGCCGCAGACGACACACAACTCCAACGATTAGGAGCTAGCCGGGCAGAATAAAGACGGGGTCAGGGGTGTTTGACATGCTACACATGTTTGATATCTTTATGTCATGTTGTTTTCCGTTGAGGCCTGTACGAATGTTTTATTTGCTTTGTTTGTTTTGTTTCCCTTTTGATCTTCTGTAATGCTACTTAAAACTCGGTTAATATAATTATATCTACTTTCATCGGTTTGTTCTTAATGTTTGTTTATCTGGAATTGTTTTAAATTACTCATGACTCAGACCCTCTACTTATAAATCAACCATATTAAAACACACGTCTAAAGTCATGTGGGCGGTTGACACAAAATTAGGGATTTACATTGCGTTGGTGCCAAATGCCATTTTCAAATCATGATTTCAGAACATTTCGGCAACTATTTATATGTGCGTTATCAAAGACCTGTTTATCGATTTATCCTTTCTTGCAAATTGGTATTACACCACAAGAAGCGCGTTTGATTGTCAAGAATGTTTACGGGTTCCTTCAAACAAAAGTTATATATCTTTTAAGGGCACATACCATCATTTTATACTAGATAATAAAATAAAGGAATGTAAACATAGTATCATTTTTAGCATATACTAATATTATGTCAAATTATAGAAGATAAACATCTTTCCAATTAGATTGCTTGGATGAACAAAGAATACGAAGGCACTGATTTAAACAAAATCAAAGTACTTCTTTCTCAGGTTATAATAAAACAATTAGTGCAATTAAATAATCAAAACTCTTTAAAAAATGAATGGAAATTCTATTTTTTAAAGGACAAGTATTCAAACTCTCAACCAATTATATTGTACGAATATAATCCTGTGTTCAATTGGAACATATATGCATCTTCATTATTCAACGTTTCTATTCACTTTATACACCATCGTCAATTATTATTGCACCTATGACAAAATCTTACATTAATCAGCTAAGTTGGTTTTACAGAGTATTTTAATTATTATATCCTACAAAAATTCAATACTGCTATTAAATTGTTTAACAACTAATTATACATACAATAACTATTTTGGTTTTTCTCTTCTTTGTTCAGTCATGTGAGGTTTTTTTTTGGTATAGTAAAAAGGACCATACTAAACCATTGATCTAGTTTAAACAACATTATTAATAAACGAACACTTGAGCCCAACATTCGTTTCAGAAAAAACATGCAACTCCATATAAAAAAATGATACTATACAGGCCCATCAGGATGCAACCAAGTTCAACCCAACTGTGTTCCAACATGACCCGCCTGACCCGGAATACCTTATGCCTCTCCTTCGTCAGTCTCTCGTCCACCATCTCCACGCCGCTTCAATCCTTCGTTGTTGTTCATCTCCGGCAAAGCCATACATCTACCCGAAAAACACTCCTTGTTATCAAATGGCGATTGAATCCCGTTCCGGCGATGACACTAACGTCTCATCATCCTTCGAACGAATGAGTTGCGGCAGATGCGCCATTCAGAGAATAGGCAACTTTGCACTGTGATTCCGCAGGGGAAAACTCCCTGCAACTTAATTCTTGTATGCATCAAACGACGTCCACGACACATCTCCTTCCTTCCCAGCCCAAATCGATCGCCTCTGATTTAACGTAATACATAATCATTAGCTGCAATTAGTTTTATCTCAAAACATCATTAACTAATTCTACATAAACCCAGATAGTTTTTAGATCTAACAAAAATAACCAGGAATAAAGTAAATTTTGTAAAATAGCCCCTCTAACACAAAAGCAACAAAAGGCATTGACTATCCAATCAAAGGAAGGAAGCAACAAAGTGATCTCTACCGTTGGATTGAAAAACAAAAAAGATCCAACGGCCATCATCACCAGGCGCACCGGTCAGCCGAAGATAAGTGCTATGCGCACTGGTCAGCCAAACATCTTCGGCACACCGACTCCGTGCCCCTCAATACAAATATCGAGAGAAAAGAGCTTCAATTTAAAAGAGTTTTGAATAGTCAATAATAACTTGCCATGTGACAAGTTATTTTAAAAATAAATAATTATATTAAATTATAATTAATTAAATCAAGATATAGTAGAGGAAGATGTGAAAGAATTCTCAGAAGTACTTATTGAAATACTTTGAACATTATTTATATTGGTATATTAAATCATAATTAATTAAATTTATTTACATAAAAAATAAAATTAATTTGTACATAGTACAAAATAATTTTTGAGTGAGTTGTTTATTTTTATTTACAAAATTTAAAATGCTAAATAAATTTAAGTTGTTTATTTTGACCGTTGTATATTATATATATGTGTGTGTGTTAGGGATGTATATATGATTGTTGTATATATTTATATATAACATATATATTAATAAAAATATATGATCGTTACTATATTACCGTTATTATTAATAAATTAATATTTTATTATTTTATATATATTACTTACATATACTTCTATTCTCACAATTTTTTCTATTCTTTTTCATTCTTCTTTTAAATTTACAAAATCAAAGTTCTACTGATATGATTTTTTGTTCGGAAAAATGGATTCAAATCAATTAAACTCTTTTTTCAATTACTTACACAACTTTTCTCAAACTCCAAATACCCAATAATCTCAAACTTCAAACTCTCATATTTCAAATCAAAATTTTACACTACCAAATACATTTCAAAGTCCAAATCCACAAAATCTTCCTAATTTTAATTTTCAAGGTCCTAATAATAATAATAATAATAATAATAATAATAATAATAATAATAATAATAATAATAATAATAATAATAATAATTTTTCAACCACATAATCAAATTTCACAAATACCACATTATCCATTTTCATCCATATTTAACCTCTCTATCGGAAATGTTACTCCAACATCCTTGTTATTTCTAACTCAATTCAGTGCATCGAGACATGACTCATCTGGTGTTGGTGACTCTTCTAACTCATCCCTTCAGAGTCCGATACAATCTAGTCTAAATTTGCAATATTCAGATTTTGCCAACCTTCGACAATAAGATGCTATCGACCTCAATGATGATGACGTTGAAAATCGTAGGTAAGATAGTATTCAATACTGGTAATGGCACTACAAGAAAAATACTCATTCATGTACACTTGAAAAGTGTAGCCAAAAATAAAAAAAAATGATGCCTTAAGCAAAGGCTACGCTTTTTAGGCTTCGGAGACGCTTTTGTAGGGGATGCCTATACCAGTATTGTCTATTCTCAAAGACTACGCTTTTCTGTATCAAAGACTACACTTCTGGTCTTTGAGAATAAGGTGCACTTTTTAATTGATGCTGTTCAGGATCAAAAGAATAGACTACACTTTTCAAGGCTACCGCATCACTTTATAAACATAACAAATAGTATACTTAAAGCTACTCTATATAAGTGTAGCCTTTTGTTCCTTATCTTTTTTTAAATTTTTGTTTATATATATATACAAAAATTTCTAATAATCTTTTTATTTAAAACCTAATATTTAAGAATATAATTATATATAATCCTGTATTTTTAATTAAATTAGTTAATTATTATAAAATAAAAATAAATATATAATAATACCATACAATAATCTTTAAATAATAAAAATTATCCTGAAACAAAATATATTTATATAATGAACCAAAAATATTGGGATGATCATAATTTTGAGTATTCATATATCTCACACTAAAATAAGCATACTCATATCAAAATATGCATGAGACCACTTAGAGTTTACTACTAATAAACTAGAAAAAACCAAAATATTATATCATACAAATGTATCTTCTAATAAAAGACATCATCATCAACCATACATCTTTCAATTTTCAACACTCCATCTTTACTAATAAACCATCATGATAAACATCTCAATCTTTCTTCACATCTCCAGAATTATCCTGCATAATTATATAGAAAAATAATTATAATTTGAAAAAAGTGTAACAAGAAAAAAATAATTAACATATTAATCTTCTATTGGATTGAACTATACCAAGTGTAGCTTAATACACAAACGCAGTAGCTAACAGAATAACAACCATGTCACTAATTCATCCTAATTACAATTAACTATATATATGTTGGGTAAACTTTTGTCACCTAATTCAAACAAATGCATTCTTTCTTGGAAAAACATAATTGATTGAATATCAACTCAGCATCGAAGTAAAAAATTATGGAATAAGAAAAATGTGGTCATACCATATCTATGTTCGGAATATGAGTTGATTCATGAGCGCTATTCACATCAATTAGAGAGTGTTGGGCATTTTGTAACAAAGCTTCAATTTCTTCTGCCCTCGTTTCAGGTTCAGATGGCTGAACTAGTAACTTAATCATGTTTTGCAATCCATGAAGCTCATCCTCTTGGTGCTGCTGTTTGGGCTTCATGTCTCCAAGTTCAACCTTCAAAGATGTGGCTTCCTCTTGGTGCTGCTGCTTGATTTTAGAAATTTCTGCATGCTATTTTAAGTCACGTCGTGTAACAGATCTTCCATAGCACCTAACCCGACCTGGTTGTTCTTTTTCAAATAAAGACTCAAAAGCTTACTCATCTGTTTCACCAGCAGCTTGCCGATTTTGGAAGTCTTCCTTATTAGAAGAAACATTTAAAATAGAATTAGTTACCATATCCTAAATTTGATTTATAATCATTAATAATTCAATGAACTCTCATACAATTGCATCTTGTGTTTCCTAATCAACTTCCTTCCTTTTCTGACTTGTTCGAGTAGCAATGAACATTTCAAACCTTTTTGGTTTCTCATTTGTTCCCTTTGTTGCGCGCTACAAAATAAAGTCTTAAATAAGTAAGACTATAACAACATAACTAAAATTAACTAAACAAATCCCAGCATGGATATTAAATAAGTATACCAGAGCCACTCGTACTCTTCCGAAATTGATTGCGATGTTGAAACTTTTGTTGTTCTTTATGTTTCTTATTCTTTTCACTTATTGACTATAATTGAATAAAAAGTTAGCACATAGATATAGAGAATAATATAATTAAATTTTACTTTAGAAAATAAAATTATAGTAAACAAAATAGCAGCAGATATAATTACACAAAATAAAATTGCAGAAAATAAAATTGCACAAAACAGAACTACAGAAAATAGAATTGCAGCAAATCAAAATTACAACAAACAAATTTGCCAAAAATAGAGTTGTAAAACCAGAAGTTCAGAAATTCAGAATGGAATTGGCACTTTAATTCGACCTACCCCTGCCATAATAGTTTAATTTAGCAATATCTCCAAAGAAAATTCAATTCAATTTAGGAACCTACCTCTAATCCCTTTCTCTTTAAATATATGTTTAAATTTTTCCCATATACATTGATTATCAAGTCAGTTCAGTGTAATAGATACATATACAAGCAAATTAGAAAATTTAGAAATCGGGGCTCAAATTATCAAGATGCAAAATTAAATTAGCATACATATAAAAGGTGCACATATAAAAGTCAGTCTCACTCCATAAAAGAGAAAAAATATGCTTGGATGACTAATTATTTTTTAAAAAGTTTTAACTAATATATATGCTCCTGATAAAATTGTCGGAATCTAGGAACAAATAAATGTATCTTCAACAAAATTAATACTATCTAATTTTATTGAGAATGTGCTTAAATATCTAATTTGTCATAGATATGTGTTTGTATAGCATGAGAGAGGACATATTTGAACATACTAAGAATAATCGTGGATTCGAACAAGGCATATATCCAATGACTAAGAACGTTCTTAATATGCAAAAAAGAAAATCTCATCATCACTCAGGAATGCAATGCAAGATAATATTCAATGATATATCCCCCGTAATCACGTGCTGCCCTTATCCATATATATACTTTCACTTCTCCCACATTATCAATTCAATTTTCATTATTTTTCTTATGTCTTAACAAACAGTAATATATTTGCAATTAAAGTACCAACTATTTTACCTGAATTGTAGGATGACTCCAATAATAGATCAATTTTATGAATTGACTTTCTGGTACTTGTGTTAGTCGATTTTTCACCATATCTTCGATAGTATCAAAGGGAACAAAGTGCTTTTGCTTAATCTTTCCCTTGAACTGCTTCTAAGCATCCCGAATCGCTTAATCTTACCTTGGCTTGCTCTTTTCCTTTCTTGATTCATCTTGCTCTGACATTAAATCTTCAGCTTGTGGGGTAGTGTTTGAACTAGGCAAAGTAGTGTCACGTTGCCTTTTTTGAGTCATATCATGTGTGACTCGAATGATCTGCTGCTGCCCTTGGTTGATTTTGGGCTGAGTAGAATTTGCACAACTCCGCTCTTAGCTTACACTTGTTGGCACACTATTATTCATATTACGAATTGCGTCGAGCTTCCTTTTAAGTTCATCTGCATCCATCTTTGTAAGCTTAGAATTTTTCAAGCCTTGTGTTGACGGTTCACCTTGCACTCCATGCTTCTTTTTCTCAGCCATAGTCACAGTCAAGGGATTCTTTCTTTTTTTATTTTCTGGCTATTCCACAGGAATGCTCGGCTGTACTTCCAAGGTTTTAGGCGTGAAATTTGTCCTTTTGCTGATTGTATCGAGTGTGCTTTGTAAATGAGTAAAATCCAGCTTCTTTGAGGTAGATTTCTTCACTCCTTTGGTTGCACTCAACTCTTTTTTACCTTTGACTACATCCAACCTTGGCATAGTGTCCTCCTTGTCATTAGGTGCTGCACCTTGTATCTCATATTGCTAGCATTTATTTACAATCTTTTGTCCCTTGGCTTCAAATTGTCGAAGCAAATTCTTACTTGATGTTGCTTTAAGATCAATAAATTCTTTATTCTTACACAAATAAATTAGTTAACTCGAGTTAATATAAGCCATAAAGTGACATATCATATAAGAAAAAACTAACGAAATGAGAAATTAAAACAAAAATATGACTTACAAATAAAAAGGTGAAGAAGAAAACTTAGGTATACATATGTTAAGCAATAAATTGCTTAGGATGACCCATCAGAATTAGAATCTCCAATGAAATTTGCCTCATATTCTTGGGCGAAAGCACTTGGGGAACCGTTTTAATAACCGTAGGTCGTAGATCATTCCTCTCCAAAGTAAGTTCACCATCATCAGCTGGTATAGCAAGGCTCGTTATATGCTCGTGTTGTTCACTATAGAAGGTTTACGGGCCTCAGACTCAGATTCGTCACTTGTTTTAAATAAGTCTCTTAGGACAATTTTCATAACATAACATCTGTTATGTTCATATGGATCCTGCACATAACTTGAGATGCTAGTATGAAAGGTTCATTCTGGTAGCATTAATTATTGAAGTGAACAAATGTAAGACCATACTTATCTCTCACAGCATCATACCACTCATACCGAAATAATACAACTTTAAAATGCCCAAAATAGTCTAACTCTTCTATCTCAAACAACCTACCATAATAGGCTACAGTGTCTTGAATTATTGGACTTTTATCTTTAGCACTTGCAAAGCTTGAAGTTAAAGCAGTTAATGTGATACCACTATTTTGTGTTTTTCTCCTTGCCTTACGCTCCACAGTGGAAAATCTGTATCCATTAATTATATATCCAGAAAATCTTCTTGCAACAGAGCTTGAACCTCGAGATAATTCTTTTAGCCAAATAGGCACATTTGGATCCCTCGCATGAGTTTCAAACCATTGCGAGAAGGTTTTACTGTGAACTTTTGCTTTTCTCCATTTTATTTCCCGCTGATTGTTAACCTCATCCTCATGCTCTCTATAGTTAATAATAGTTATGTTTGATTGAAAAAAATATAAATGCACTTGATTTAGTGAATAAACATAAGTTGTGTTAAGTTACCTAACATAATCTACAACTTCTTCACAATTGTGTAATACATACACATGGACTTGAGCACTTGATATGTCACGAGATTAATTGGTTCTCCATTTTCCATTCCAAATGAACGACCTTTGTTAGAAAATAACTTTGATGTTACAATTTCGTCTTCGTTAGGATCATCATCATTTTGAGGTCGCTTATTAAGTCTTGTTCACACACCTCCATGCAATTATCTTAAGCAGAAAGTTAAGCACTCTTCAGCCAGCTATGCCTCTGCAATAGAACCTTTGGGGCAACTTTTGTTGCGTACATATGACTTTAATGTACACATGTACCTTTCTGGAGGATACATCCAATGAAACTACACCGGACCACCCAATCTCACCTCATTTGCTAATGATTGGGAAGATGAACCATTATGTCAAAAAAAACTAGGGGGAAAGATCCTCTCAAGGTGGCATAATGTTTCCACAATCCTTAACTCCAGTCGATCTATCTCTTCCAGTGTGATGAATTTTTTGCATAAGCGACGAAAAAAGGAAATTAGTCGAATCAACGGAATGGCCACATGATCAGGAAGGATGCTTTTAATCGGTATTGGTAGTAAATAGTGTAGCATAAAGCGAGCATCGTGGGACTTATACTCAGAAACTTTTCTTTCTCCTAGATGTACACAACATGATATATTCAAAGTACTACTATCAGGTAGTTTTGTTGTCTTCAAAATATCACAAAAATTGACTTCTCTGCAGCAATCATAGAAAAGCATGCCTTTGCCAACTTTGTTCTCTTGCCATTATTCAACTCCTTTGGTTGAAGATTTTTCCAAATCTCCAAATCTTTTAAGTCATATCGAGCATTCAAATGGTCCTTTGTCTTGCCTGGGATATCCAAGAGAGTTTCAATTACACTGTCAAGTATGTTCTTCTCTATGTGCATGAAATCTAAGTTGTGACGCAGCGGGTTCTTATGCCAGTAAGGCAATTCAAAGAAAATTGATCTTTTTTTCCAATTCTATGGGAAACTATTTGATGTACTTTGCTTCTTCCCAAAAATATTCTTAATATTTTGTAGCATCTCAAAAATTTTCGTTCCTTCTATAACAGGTGGAGGGGGTCTTAATTCGTGCTTCCCATTAAAAGACCTTGTATTGGTTCTCCATGGATGATCCATAAGTAAAAAGACACGATGATCCATATAAACTGTCTTCTGACTATATTTTAGTTGTAGATAAGAGATATTTTTGTTACAACAAGTTCAAGCCAATTTTTCTTTTGTACTCCACCCAGACAACATAGCATATGCAGAAAAATCATTGATTGTCCACAAAAGAGCTGTCCGCATTTGAAAGGTTTCATTCTTTGACGCATCATAAGTTTTGACCCCTATTTTCCACAATAACTCAAGTATTATATCAACGGTTGTAGATACACATCAATATCTTCACCAGGTGATTGTGGCCCAGGAATAAGTAAAGAAAGCATGCAATATTCGAGTTTTATGCACATCCATGGAGGCAAGTTGTATACCATCAACATCACGGGTCCATGCAATGTTCATGCTACGAAATGGGTTGAACCTATCACTTGACAAGCCTAGTCTAATATTGCATGATTCTTTTGCAAAGTCTTCATAAATTTCATCAAAGTTCTTCCATGCCAGGCCATTAGCAGGATGCTTTAACATCCCATCTTTAACGCACTCCTCATCGCGCCACCTCAGACTAGCTGCCATCTTTAAGCACATAAATAATCTTTAAAGTCTTGGAATTATAAGAAAGTATCTCAAAGTCTTTGCAGGAATAGGACAACCTTTCTTGTGAGGTTGTTCTCGCTATTATCACTAGTATTTTCAGTATATCGAAAAGTTCCACAGACACGACATTATTTTTCATCCTTTAGTTCTTTCTTATATAGGAGGCAATCATTAGGACAAGCATCAATTTTTTTATAATCGAGACCTAAATCTCTTATTATAGCCTTCGTCTTATTGAAAGATGAAGGTATGTTAATGTCAGGCATTGCATCTTTCAATAGCTCAAGAAGGGAAGTGAAGGAGGCATTCCTCCACCCGTGAAAACACTTTAACAAGTATAGACGGATGATAAAAGATAATGTAGAAAATTTCTTGCAACCCGGGTACAACTCTTGACTTGCCCCCTCTATTAAATTGTAAAACCTTTTAGCCTCTTCATTTTGACCTATAATAACACCCTTAGCGTGAGGCACATCTCCGAATGCATCATTAAGCAGTCCTTCAATGTCATCGCGTGCACCTTCTTCGTCATCTGTATCATTACCAACCACCATCGGGATTGTCCATTTCCCATGATTAATCCATGTTCTGTACCCCTTAACAAATCCATCGGCTACTAAATGGTCAAATACAACATCTCTTCTATACCACTCAATGTTGCAACACCTCTTACAAGGCCATTGGATTTGTTGTCCATCCGGTTCTCCCTCAGAGTATGCAAAGTCTAAGAAACTATTAACACCATTGATATACTTTTTGCTATACCTTGGTAGATCCATCCAATCCTTTGACATATTACAAAACCTAGTCAATAATTATTAAATTTTTTAGGAGAAAAATCTATCAACGGTCGCGAAGTGAAGATAACAAAAATAGAGGAGGAAGGGTATTATAAAATCTAACGGGAATGGGCAACGAAAAGGACTTTCATAGCCTTGTAGTTAGGTTAGGAAATAGTTCTATGTCTTAGAAGTAATTCTCTAAGCATTTTACTAGAAACTCATTGAAGTAAAAAAAATAAAGGAAAACAAAGAATTTATAGTACAAATATAATAAGTTAAATTGCAACTTTAAAACTAACACAAAAATTAAGGTGGAGCTACACATGAATTAATAGCATAATCATAAAGTGAAAAGAATAAAAAGCATGCATTGTACCTTGCCATGATACGATTAACGTTTTGACAAAATCTGCTGGAAAGACCTTAACTAAAAACTTCAATATGTTTGTTACCAAGTAAAATTCCAAGAGATTAGACCATAATCATAATTAGAGATTAGGCCAAATCACATAATATAAAGGTTATAGTTTAATGATAATTTATTTAGTCTATTAATTTAATAATATACTTTAATATAGTCTTTTAGTTTTTTTTTTTTTGAATATTTTAGAGACATTTTTTATTTTTTCATATAGTAAATATATATTTTTAAAATATAAAATTAAAATTCTTTTATTACAAGCTCTTCTATTAAAATTCTTTTACTAGATTCAATATTATTACAAAGTTAAATTTTTATATTTATTAATTAAAAAATTAATTTTATTCCTAACTAATATCATTAGAAAAATACAAAGCAAAATAATTTTTCAATACTGGATATAAAGCACTCAAGACTCAAAAGAAGCTAACTTAATAGAAGTGAACTAAAATTAGGAGCTTGAATCCTCAAGATTTCAGTTAGAAAAAAAATGGTACCAATTAAAATTTCAAAATCTCAACCTGGTTTTAAATCAATATACTCAAGTGATTTGTCTCCAATAAGGCGCACACAGTGTTCAATATCAGCCACAGCAACATTGCTTCGGAATTGAGCTGCTTTTCTCAACTAATTCACCCTTCACTCACACCTTAACATTAATATTTATGATAATTTAATGTTAGGAAACTCAAACTAAAATTTTAAAAAGGTTAAACAAAACTAACATTTTCTTGGATATATGATAAATTTCCACCAAATCAACATAATACCAATAAGATGAATAGCAAATTAGCAATAATAGTTGCCAACAACTTGATTTAGCAGTATTAAATAAGTGTCAAAAACTTGTTTAAAAATCTGTGATATCAATTTCAATATTTTAAAGACCAAAGAAATACTCCATCAAATAATAACATGGCAAGCTTTCACTCAGAAAATGAAACATGCAAAGAAACTATGACTAAACAACTTTTGTTAACTCACAATGGACTTCTCTAGCATTTAACACCATTCATGAAATTTGATATATCATAGAAATAATTAAGTTTCTTTTTCTGATTGGAATCAATTGTAGCTTCCCTTGTAATCAAGAAACAATTACATGTGCATACAGGTATACAAAGGAATGGAAAAGGTTGCAGACTGATGTGGATTAACTATCTAAGGCTATGATTGAAGAGGGGCTTGTTCAACAAACAAAAGGAGGAGACAATCCTATTGATTTTGGTTTTTGTTTTTTCCAAATCTGTTGGAAGGAGTATCTCTTATCCATGAGTATAACTGTAACATCTTTCTCTTCTTGTTAATCATACTTCTCATTTTCTCCAAAAGGTAAATAAAAAATAAAAATTATAATATTTTCTCGTTGACTAAAAATTTTTACTTTGGGAGCCACTCAGAGAAACTAAAAGAAAATACCACTCTTACCAGTACAAAGTAATAAGAAAAGTCCAAGGCACTCTAATTTTGCTAAAATAGAAAAGGGAGAAGCAAAATCTCCTATTACATTTATGAGTTAATCCTATAAACATGCTTTGTTTTAGTATAAATTCTTAATTATGATTTTGCAAATTTAGTTAACTGATATGACAGAAATATTTTTTCATTTGCAACGAAGTTTACAATAGCAAGAAGTCAGTTCAGGTCAACAAAAGGTACTCTCCAACTCCCAGTTCCTATTTTGTATCTTAGGACTATTTGGAACCAAAACTTTGTCCTCAACATACTTAGATATTAAGGCTACATTTGGATTCAGTCTCACAAACTAAAAAAAAATAGAGAAAATAGACATATAGCTTTGTTTGGTTGTGGAAACAAGGATAGGGACAGAAACACAAAATTTATCCTCCAAGACAGAAAATTCTTATATCTTCTTGTACTTCCTAAAAGTGAGGCCAGGAAATATTCTTTTCTGTCTTTGTCCCTCAATCTCTATAGAAAAAAATCCAAACAGTGTCTAAGTGTGCCATCAAAATCCAATCCTCAGTTTCAAATTATTGAAGTTAGTTCTTACTTCCAAAGTTAATTCATATTTTACTATAACCATCATTTCCATGCCAATTTTTTTCTTTTTTGTTTATACCCACTTGAAAAAAGATTTGCACGTTGTAATCAATCCCAAAACTCCAAACTAAGAACCCTAAAATACCACGCATCTTCATCAACAACAGCATGTATGTTATCAAATCACAATTTACAAACCCATATTTCATAGATTAAAAGCAAATTAAAACCCCTAAAATTGGAACCATAAACCTCTGAAATTTTAGAACCAAATAGAAATCAATACATACATATTCAACGATGTGAGCACAAAGAGGGTGATGATGAGTTGCACAGAGATGACGACGGTGAGGGTGACGCAGCGACGATTAGTGCAAGACAGGGAAGAAGAGCGACGGTCAGTGCAGTGGTGACAATGGCAAAGGTGATGAGTGTCGATGGTGAACGGTGAGTGGTGACTGGTGGTGAGTGGTGAGTGGTGAGTGGTGATTGGGGGGCGACGGTCAATGGCGACGGTGAGAAGGCGAAGGTGATGAGTGTCGTAGGTGATGAGTGTCATAGGTGATGAGTGTCGAAGGTGAGAATTGCGAAGTTGAGGGGTGTGCACGAAAGGTTTTGGGGAGAAAGGGTTACTCGAATTAAAGGTGTATGTGTGTGCGTGCTTTAGGAGGGAAATAGGGAAAAAATTTCAGTAAGTGTCAAGATTTGGCCCTAAATACATTTGGCATCATTTTTAAAGCGCACCCAAAATATAATAAATAGGTTACCTTTTAAAAACGATCTCTTTAGTATGTGATGGTTTTCAGTGGCTAAGAGAAGGGGAGTTGAATCTTAGCCCCTTTTTCACTTAATAACACTTGCTGGTCCTTGAAACAACTTCTGGAGACTTTTTTATTTTTGTCTCGTACCCAACCACGAGACTTTTTCTTTTTGTCTCGTCACCCGGCACGAGATATTTTTCAGTTTTATCTCCTGGGCAGCAGAAATAGAAATGGAGTAGAAGAGAGAGAAAATTACACCAAGATATATCCTGGTTTAGCTGCAAAGTACAAGACAGCCTACATCCAGTCTCCATCACAACAATAATAGAATTTCACTATAATCATTCTTGATTACAAACACCAATTCTTCCTAGGAACTACTCTTCCTATCCGGGACAAGTCCAGAATCTAATCCCAATCCTGAACTTGACTTGGTCACTGCCAAGCTTCCAACTGCAAAGTGCTAACCCAACTTGCAAGGGGATTCCTACAAAATCATGAAACACAACACAGATGTATAAAGGAACTCTAAGGACATCTATGGCTTTTTCTTTTAATTTTTCACTCTCTTTCTTTTTTCACTCTATGACTTTTTCTTACAAACCTCATTGTTTGCCTTTTTCTATGAGACTCAAGACAGACAAAATTAAACAAAAAAAATTACAAAATGAAGAACATTGAAGGAGAAAAACTTCTGTTAGTTTAGGTAGCTATGAGAACTCTGTGCCTTGCACTCTCACTCCTTGCTTCAAGCCCTGGCTGTTCTCCCTTATATATAGGGGGAAGCTTCCATGGTTGAAACCAAATAAACCAAGCTAAACTTCTTCTTCTTCATGCAAAACGGTTCGGCCAGAGAGAGAGGAGAGATAACCAAATGCAAAATCCAACATGCAATTACCTCTAGTCCTTCCTTGGTCACCACTCTTCATCAATCCGAGCCCTCCATCTTGCCTTGTTCTCCAAGACGGATTCCTAGCCCTTGATGAGTTATGATGATGACAGCTTCATCTGCTCCAAGTTCTGCCTCCTCCATCACGTAGCCACTGTAGCTACCTCCTGTGGTGGTTGAGCAAAATCAGAGACAAGCCATCCCTCCAAAGATCTTTCTCTACTGACCGAAATCTTCTTCTTCCATTTTTGGTATGGAGAAGCTAAGATCTCTTCACCAAATCTTACCATAAATGATGAAAATCTCAGCCACAACATACTTTTAATTTTCTTTTTCTTGCCATCATTGTGATGGTCTTGTAGCGTGCTTCTTCTTCTTTTCGGTAGCTAGCCATAGCTTCCAAGCTTTCCTCTGTGATATGACCGAAGAAAAGAGAGAGATGAGATAGTAGAAAGAGTAAAAAGAGAAGCAATCAAATAGATTTGATGAATTAAAATGAATTAATTGCTTCCCTTTGCTTTAGGTAGCGTGCCTCATTAAGGCAATCAATCAAATCAACTACAATTTCTCTCTCATGGTTTTAAGGTCTGCATTAATTCTTCTTAATAAAATTTGAATTCCATCACATGATGAAAAATGAGATCCGTTGGAAGCAATAAAACTTTGCTTTCTTTGCTTAATAGTTTCGGACCAAGCTTTGGTCTATTTAGCAAAGATTGTAATTGGGCTTGTAGCAGCAATAATCCAATCTGACCCAAAAAATAAAATACTTCAGCCATCATTCATATGATGATATTGCACAAGGCTGAAATTTTGATTTTATTGGGCTTAGGTTCTTTTCTTTTCTTTTCGGCCCAACACAAAAATCTGCATACACAAAATTATTAATTAAGCAAATATGATTTAAAATCAAATTAATAATTTTATAATTAATTTTTTTAATAATGTTTGTTCATCATCAAATTAAATTAAAAAATAACACCTTAATTCAAAAATCTGCACACACAAATTATTAATTAGAAAATAACACCTTTATTTCAATGTGTTATTTTTATTTCAATGTGCTTGGTTCTTAGATTTGATTATCCCATAAATTATGAGATAGATAAATTATATTGATTTAAATTAATTGGATAAATCGGATAACTCGAAATCCGATTAAACTCCTAGAATAATTTTACTAGTATTTTTAAAAATAAATAATCACAAAAAATATCATGAATTAAATTTTTAAAATTATGAAAGATTCTCAACATTTTTATGTGTGGATAACTATCAAAATTATATGAAAAATGATTGCTTATAAAAATAACCAAAAGATGAAAATAATAAAAAAGTTTCTAAAAGATAATATTATAACTTGATTAAAATAATAAAAAATTCACTACTTGTGCATGTAATCGAGATTTTTAATTAATTAGATAATTATTTGAAAAAAAATGCAAAAATAAAGACAAAATTCTATTGCTATATGCTTATACCTTTTTCATTTTATAAGAAACTTTTGGCCATTGACAAAAATTCATTTGGTATAAAATTCTTGAGAATACATATCTAATATATATTTTGTTTGGTCAAATTAATATTATCGGGTTATTTTTTATTAAGGGTTATATTAAGTAATTAATGATTTTTTAAACAACATAAATAATTATTAATAAAATAAAAATATACTATATTTTTAAATTATTTATCTAAATTTTAATATTAGAATAATTATTCATATACTTAATAAAATAAACATCAAATATATTCATTATTCACGTTATTTAGTATTTTCATTGTTTAGTTATAGTTTTTCTTTTCATATTTTTTGTTTAATTATTCTGTTGATCCTTATAGTTTTGTAAAATTTTTAATTAGGTCCCTATACTTTTTTTCTTTTTAATTGGGTCCCTGCACCAAATTTTTTTTTCAATTAAGTCCCTCTTAGTAGTAATTAGCTTAATTTTATAAGGATCCAACTAAAAAAAAAAGAATTGGTACAGGGACCTAAATAAAAGAAAAAAAAATGTAGGGACCCAATTGAAAAAATAATTTTGGTGCAAGGAATCAATTAAAAGAAAAAAAAAGTATAGGGACCTAATTGAAAATTTTGCGAAACTATAGGGACCACCAGAGTAATTAAACCCCATAATATTCCATCCTTAATCCTTATTCCTTACGACGTGTGCACTTTCTGTGGGACCATCTTCATTTTAATGTTATCTTATCCGAAGCATCAAGACGGATGGACGGATGATGATGTTCTCCAATCATGTCACATTTTCACACAACACACAAACACCTCAAAACTTCGCTCCCAAAACCAAACACCTTATCTCCCATCCACTTCTACTCTCTCTTTCACGAGATTTTTCCTTTGATTTCTCTCCAATCACTTCAATGGCAGCCACCATTCCTTGCCACTACTATGCTTCTGCAGCCACCACATCCAAATTCTTCATCTCCAATAATGCACACTCCAAACGTCTCACCTACCCTCTTTCTCTTACCAATGCTCGAGGATTCCGAGGTTTCAGTGCTGCTCGTTGCTCTTACCAACCACCACCCCATTATTCTGAACTTCAGAGTAAAGATGTAAGTCTCTTAAAAACCCAAGCTTTAGTGAAAATATGACACCCCACTAACATTTTGTTTGAGATTCTGAGCTTAATCTTGTTCGTAATTGATGTTTCTGACTAAGAAGTTCTCATTATTATGTGCACATCAATATAGTGTAGTATATCATCTATTCAAAACGTGCAAGTAGAAGTTTGGAATTTTGAACTTGGAAACCAAATTTGATTGAAAGGGCCTTGCAATTGCCCAAATGAACTCAAATATTTCAAAGCAACTAAGTGTACTAATAATTGACTTATTTGTGTCCTTATGAGTATGAACCTTGATTAGTTGATTTGCTTCAGTATCCAGTCCTGTAGTACTATTACATACTTACATAGTAAATAGTTGGGAATAATATGCATTACTAGTTTGCTCATTTTTGTAATTTTCAATAGAAACATTTTATGTGCTTTTCATTTATGTCCTTCAAGTATTATAATGAATTTCGACCTTGTTCTAGCAGTTTCATTTGTTCTATTTCATCCTTACAGTCTTCAAAACGGTTCAATATGATCACATTCAAATAAATAATGAACACAACCATTAACATTACAATTACAACCTGACCTTCATATTAGTTTGTCCTTTTATAATTTGAATGCCGAAAAGGTAAGACTGAGATATTTTTAAGACATTAAGACATAAATAGGACCAAAAATGGAAAGCATGATTATAGTTGTGATGTATGATTAGGGGCATAATGCTTATCTTGTTACATTTTATTACAGAAAGGGAATTCGTTTTCCTTAAAGCAGTGTGCGATTTCTATAGCACTTGCAGTTGGGTTGATGACCGGAGTTCCTGCACTGGGGTTGCCTGCCAATGCTCACACAACTAGCCCTGTGTTGCCTGATCTGGCTGTGTTGATATCTGGACCACCAATCAAGGATCCCGGGGCATTATTGAGATATGCTCTTCCCATTGACAATAAGGCAATCAGAGAGGTACAAAAACCACTTGAAGATATTACAGATAGTCTTAAGGTTGCTGGAGTCAAAGCACTTGATTCTGTTGAAAGAGTAAGACATAATTTTTTTTATTCTCTTGATCTTTAATGTAGTGCTAATTCAGATTTTGAACTTTTGGTTTCTTTTACCTTTAAGGGTAGAAATTGAGTCACATTACTTGAAATGTAGAATGTGAGGCAGGCATCTCGAGCTCTCAAGCAAGGGAAGACCCTAATTGTAACAGGGCTAGCAGAATCAAAGAAAGAACACGGAATCGAATTGCTTAATAAGCTGGAAGCTGGTATGGATGAGCTTGAACTGATAATACAGGATAGGAATCGAGATGCTGTTGCACCGAAACAGAAGGAGCTACTTAATTACGTTGGCGGGTGAGTATCTTCACAGTTGTATCACTAATTGTTTTCACCACAAGATGCTTTTCAGCATCAGTTTTCGCTCTATCTGTCCATTATTAAGAATCTGAAACTCTGAGAATTTAGGATTTCAAAATTTTATATAGATGATATGACAACATAAAGCACTCCTTGTTCCCTATTCTGGTCATAGATTCATAGTAACTAACTTTCCAAAAGAGGTCTCTATCAAGGGTTGGTTGCTTCAATTATATTATTTAGTATCTAGTTTTAGCTTAAGTCCATGGGGCAAGTTACTAAGCCCGGACCAAAGCCTGACCCTGTAAATGAGCTGAGCCTTAGGTCCAACCAGTGGGCCAACATAGGAACTGCTAGAAAGAGTTCTCGGTCTAGGACTCGAGGAATTTCATGTAAAAAGGGTGTGTGACCTTAATTGCAAACAAAATTTGCAACCTGTATATTGATACATTTCTTTTATTTAGACACAGACAACAACATATCCTATGAGTTATAGGATGATCCATCGGGGCTGATTTGGGTGATGAAAACTTGCTTTTGATTTACTATTGGCTGGGAGAATGTAATCTCAGTCCAATTAGTACACTGGCTGGCCTCGACTCCGAGTTCATCAAGTTGCTAAGTGAATGGCATGGCTGCAGTCAGATATGTAACTAGTTTAGTGGCCTGTATCCTCTGTAAAAAATTGGAAGTTGAGGCAGACTTGGAAAGTTAATCTCCTTGAGAAAGATTTTTTTCTCATATATAACCTTTCATTGACTGCAGCTGAGGGGGCATTGCGTTTCTGCAGTGTTGAAGAAGACATGGTCAATGGATTCCCATATGAAGTTCCCGAGGAATACCGAAATATGCCATTGTTGAAGGGGAGAGCAGCAGTGGATATGAAGGTCAAGATCAAGGACAATCCAAATCTTGAGGAATGTGTTTTCCATATAGTTCTTGACGGTTATAATGCCCCCGTAACTGCTGGAAATTTTGTCGATTTGGTAGAAAGGCACTTCTACGACGGCATGGAAATCCAGAGAGGTAATAAATCTGTTATTGTATTGATACGTGTTCAGGAGTGCATTTTCGTCATTTTAGAGACAAAGGGCAGAATGGTAATTTTGTCATGTTCATGAATCTGAATACTAGAAGAATTATACTACGCTGGTCTTGGAGCAAGAAGCCCAACAGTGTTTTCAAGACGAATTCTTGATCTCCTTGAAGTCCAATACCGGCATAGTATAATTCTTCTAGTATTCAGATTCTTGAACATGACAAGATTACCATTCTTCCCCTTGTCTCTAAAATGACGAAAATGCCATCCTAAACATGTATCATGTACATATACTATTCCCTTCTAATTGAATGTGATTTAGTAAGAATATGTTAAATCTTTTTGGTCTTTGTTTTAGAATATTGAAAACCCAAGCATAAAAAGAAACTTCTATGTAAATTAACACTATTACCAATTAAGAAATGTTATTGACAGCACTTCATTTCTATTGAACTTGCATGGATATTGTATTGTCACTTGAATCTGTAAGATGTTCAAATTGAGCATTTCTGTCTTGCTAGTTGCTACATCTTCCATTCACCTAGACACGCTATTGAATTTTTTCATTTTTCCCCCCCTTTGCTGCAGCCGATGGATTCGTTGTCCAAACTGGTGATCCTGAAGGCCCTGCTGAGGGTTTTATTGATCCAAGCACAGAGAAAACCAGGACAATACCTTTAGAAATTATGGTGAATGGGGAAAAGGAACCATTTTATGGAGCAACTCTAGAGGTAAGCTAAAACTTATTAATGTTAGTGCTTTTTATATGCTTGTTTATTATTGTGTTAAGAAGCCAGGCCAGGAATGATCAATGATGTAAGTGTTTGCGAGTCCAGTAGTGGCTAATTGTGAGAGTGGGATAGATGAATTTGGGTCATTGGATTAAAATATAATGTTCTGATTTTTTTAAGTGATAAGATAATCTTAAATATTTGCTATTATCACATCACACTCATTAATTATCTGCTCCTTTGTAGCTAACTTATTTATGGGTTTAGCTAAGGGTACATGTTAAGGTTATCGATTGAGAAAGCTTTTATGGAAAATAGACAAAGGTTAAGTTTTCAATGCATTTGTTATGCATTTATTAAAGTAAAAAGTTTAAAAATTTCTACTAATAATCTTAACATGTATCCTTAGGACACATTAGCTAAACCCTTTATTTATTACTACGTGTAGATAAATTATAACATGCCGAAGTGCATCCCCATTTTTTTCTCTCAAATTATTACCCTTTGTGAAACCATTTCAAACCTTTCACATATCGTCTCAAAGTTGAAAAGTCCCACCCAAATTGAGCAAAGCAGTACAAGAATATGAAACCATCGAGGCTTAAACAATACTTGCTTTAAATGGAACTATCTTGTTAAAACCTCACAGCTGAAAACTTGATATTTTGTTGTTGATAATGATCCGGTTTGCGCAGGAGCTTGGTCTATACAAGGCTCAAACAAAGCTTCCATTTAATGCATTTGGAACAATGGCAATGGCAAGAGATGTAAGAATCTATTCTTCAACATTACTAATCTTTAAGTATTCCAATCCTTTTCACTTTTATTCACTCCTTTCGTGTTGTTGAGCAGGAATTCGAGAACAACTCGGGATCTAGCCAGATATTTTGGCTACTGAAAGAAAGCGAGTTAACTCCTAGCAACGCCAATATATTAGACGGCCGATATGCTGTCTTCGGCTATGTAACAGAAAACGAGGATTTCTTGGCGGACCTCAAGGTTGGTGATGTCATAGAATCAATGCAGGTAGTGTCTGGCCTTGATAATTTGGTTAATCCAAGCTACAAGATTGCTGGCTAAGAGTCTTTTAATTTAATTTATGTGCTTTTTGCTATTATTAAATTAAATACTTCACATGAGTGTTTATTGGAACTTAGCTTTCTCAAGGCTATTAGGGAAAACCAGGATGTAACATTTGCATAGTTTCACTCCCAAGTTTGTTCTCATTGTTCTCTCAGAAACCATTGTAGCTTTGTTTCAACCAATTCTTCAAAAAATCAAAAACAATGATTGTTCTATGAGGAAATTATAGGCCATACAATTTCTTGCATCCATGTACCAGAGCTATTCGTATGATTAAGATGTGATATATTTATTTTGTATTTCAAATTTAGGGGAACTTATGAGCTATCTTCTGATATTCAGTATCCATGTATTTATAAAATGACATTGAAATCTTTATTATGACACTTACACATGGCAAATCAAGGGCTACTATTGTAATTTAATTTAACTTCAGGGAGGTCGTTGTTATTTTATCTTATAATTTAAACTTGAATAAGGATGGGATGAACTATACTCATTAGTCACTACCAAGTGATAACTGAACCATTCAAAGTTCACCTAAGTTGAACTCTGATGGCTATTATCAAAATGTAAGGGTAGTGTCAGAACCTGTGGAAGAACAGGAAGGTTGGAATGCAACCATTTATTTTGACCATGAAAAAAAATTCAATTTTTGACAAAATAATGTAGAAAAAAAAATTCATATTTAGCTCTCTCAAATTACTCTAAATTGAAAAAATGCACTAAATACAAGAAAATATTCAAAAAAAAAAACCTGGAAAATGCAGTTTTTTGTAAGTATACTTACAAAAAAAGAAGTATTAAATCTTTTAAATTTGATAATGTCATGTTGAGTGAATTTTTTTAAAGACTTTTAAGTGAATAGCAAAAACTTTAAAAATAAGCTTGAAAAATATCCTGAGATTGATTTTTTATTTTTTATAAATGTTCTAAATAATTTTTCAAATATTCTAACAAAAAACAAAATCAAATACATAAATCGTGTCATGAAAAAGGTAATATATTTTGTTACCTTAAAATTATTCTTAGAAGACCAAAAGGCTTTTTGTAGACCAATTTAAAATCAAGATTTAAATGGAGAAATTGACGTACCTCAAATTTGAATGAGAAGTCTTGTGATCATGATATATTATTTTACAGCAAAGGAGGTGGACTATAAAGCAGTCCAATGGTATGAGAGCAATATTCATGTGTGCTGCAAAACCATGCTCTCAGAGGAAAATAAATTGGTTAAGTAATTTTTCATATTAAGCTTCAATATAATTACCATTGATAAATACAATGGCAACAAACAAATCCATACAACTACAATAAAAGAATACTAAAATAAGTATAACCAAAATTAGGTGATTATGCAAACAATAACGAAGGAAATTTGTAGTTATACATTAACAACATTCTTTTTCAACAAACCATAATACTCTTCAATCTTTATCCTCAACTAAAGAAACATCCAATTAATTAATTAGTTAATTAATAATCAATATTAAGTGGCTAGTAGTGAACTCCTAATCTCTTAACTTCTTACCAACTGAGACTAGATATCAATGACACACGCTTCCATAGTATTCAGCAAGCACTCATATTCTCCATGCTACACTAAGTCCTTCCTCAGATTATATGCAACAACAAGAAACAAAGTTCTGCAACAACAATTATATGCTTGTTCTTTTATTCGAAGTTTAATTTCAAAATCAGTAAAAAATAGAAACATTAATTACATACAAAAAACAGATGAAACATAGCAAAACTCAAATCGACAGGGAGAAGAGAATACCTTCTTGGGGCAGAGCAATAAGGAAAGGCAATGTGAGTTAGAAGCAGCAGCGGAGAGTGAGATCGAGATCAAGGTGAGAGAGATCTTTAGAGTGAGATCGAGGTGAGAGAAATCGTAAGAGTTTCACAGCAAGAAGAAGGTGAGAGACGGTGAGCCAGCGACAAAGAAAGTGAGAAACAGTGAGCCAATGACAAAAAAGGTTGAAGGCTTTAGACAACAGACGACGACGGCTACGGCAACGACGGCCCAAATGGAGAGGGTGTTGTGCTTCCAACGGTGGTCACATTAGGGTTAGTGAGAAGTGTGAGGAATCTGAGGATAGGGTGGCTAGGATGGAAAAGGATCATCTCCAGTTTTTTTAACAATTGATAGAATACAATGTTATCTATCACCTTTGATTGAATGGGACCAGAAATAAATAAGTGAGAGAGAACAATGAATGGTTAGATTGAACACTGGATACCATCCAGTTTTTTTCTCACTAGAGAGGATCCACTCCCGACTAGGATAGGGTTAGATTAACCGAGTACCTTCCCTTTTATTTAAACTAGAGATGGATTTAGCAAGTGATTAGCTTATAACACTATTTTCGTATTTCTGTCATCAAATTAGTCGCTAAATTTAGAAATAGCGACCAATTTAGCGATCAACATCTTTAAAATAGTATTTTATAATTGGTCACTAAAATCGATCACCAACTTAGCTTAGCGTTCGAATTAGTGACCAACTAATTTTAGTCTATTTCTTTGTTGGTTGTTAAATCGGTCGCTAAATTAAAAATAGCGACCAACTCCATTTTGATCAAAGAAAAATATTATCGATCGCCAAATCGATTGCTATTAGTGACCATTTTCGTTAGTCGCTAAAATCGACCGCTGAATGAAACTTAGTGACCGATTTAGTGACCAACATTTTTTTGGTCCTAGAAATCTTATATTGGTCGCTAAATGAATCGCTATTAGCGACCAAATTTTTCAGTCTCTAAAATCGGTCGCTATTCTGATAATTTTTTGTAGTAATTAAATTATCTTATTTTGTAATTCTTAATTATTGTCAGAATAATTTAATAATATTGGACGTAATAAATATGTAATTATGAATGTAATGCATAGAAAAATATGAATACTAAAAAATCTTTAAACAATAGTTATTTCTGTATAACCTTAAGACCACAAATTCAAACTATAATTATCATATTAGGTCGAGTACATTACATCCTTTGAATAGAGCCTTTTCTCGGACTTTACATATTCCAAAATACTTTGCATTGCCCTTCTTTTGTGTTAGGAAAAGTCTCTAATATAGATCACATGAAACATCTATACCTATGGATTTTGAGTTGTGTTTTCTAGACAGTAAAATTTTTTTGTACTGTCTAATAAATAGTGATTGAACGAATAAAGAAACCAACCATAAGTAGTCATAATAAAGACCAATAAACAGAAGATATCAACGAAAGTTAAAAGGCCAATTTTGTTGAGTTAAACTCCAAATTGGTCCCTGAAATTCACAAAATGCACCGATTTAATCCCTGACTTCTCAATTGCACTAATTACGTCCTCCAAATTCCAAAAACTGCATCAACGTGGTCCCTCTTGAATTTTCTGTTTATATTTCTTGCCGGCGGGAGTGACGTGGCGAATGATTGCCACGCTGGAGACCCAAGCCATCATCCCCAACTCTAAAGTTGTCATCCCCTTCTGTCCATGTTGGCCGAGCAACTTCTTACCCTCCTCGCCGTGATGCTCGTAGTTCTTGCCTATTACGGTGCTTCTCGCGGTCTTTCTGTGTTGCTTTGCTTCTCGCCGTTCTCGCCGAAATTCTAGTAGGTGAGTCCTCTCTTTGCTGTGTTCTTGCTGCGTTGTATTCGTTTGTTAATTTGCTTAATTAATTTCTTAATTTTTTTTGTTCTTGTTCTTCCGGCATTGAATTTTTTTCACCTTCCATCTCCTTGGTTGCAGGAAGCCACATGGAGAGGCGACACAAATTGAAGACAAAGAAGAAGGATCATATTGATTTGGCATAGGTTACTTTGTACTATCACTATTTAGCCCCTTACAGTATTGTCTTAGGATTTTCAGAATTTCCAATTACACCCGCGGACACACAACGTGTTCCAAACTAAATTCACAACAAAGTATTGCAAATTTGTTATCAATATCGTATCTCTCGCTGGGAAAATCGAAAGAGGCCTATCATCAAGCTCATAGTTCATCGATATTATGAATTTCATAGCCAATAATCTCCAACCTCAGCAAACTAAATCGTTAAGCTACCGAAAATGGGAGGCCATGGCGGCCTCAACATTCTCCCGCAGAAGCGGTGGAACATCTACAACTACGAGAACAGGGAAAAGGTCCGCCGCGACGAGGAGCAAGCTGCCAGAGACGAGCAGATCAAGTGCGACGAGGTCAGAAAGGGCGGCGCCGAGCTCCGCCTCGAGCGCCTCCACACCGCCAGGGGTTTGGATCCTCTCATTAAGGCCAAGGCAGAGGAAGAGAAGGGGAAGGAAGAAGAAGAACAACCAGAATTGAAGAATTCAGGTGACAACAGACACATTAACTTGTTCAAGGGGATTAAGATTTTCGATCCTATACGAGAAACCGAGAAGAGGAAGGAGTTGTTAGGGGAAAGGGAAGGGTGGAAGAAGGAGAAGAGGATGAAGAAAGAAGAAGGGAAGTCCTCGGGGGTGGTGGTGGGTCCCGAGGATGAGAAGTATAGGTTAGGGTATGGGGTAGCAGGGAAGGGTGTGAAGATGCCTTGGCATCTTGAGATTCGTAATGGCACCGATGAGAAAGGCGGTGGGGATGATAGTGATGGGGAAGTGAAGAATGAGAACAAGAAGAAGAATGGGAGGAAGACTTTGAAGGAGTTGAGGGAAGAGAGGTTGAAGAGGGAGAAGCACGAGAAAGAGCGGGAGAAGAATGATTGCCAATACGACGACGTTTCTCATCCTCCAGCGTGGCAATCATTCGCCACGTCACTCCTGCCGGCAAGCAATATGAATGAAAAATTTGAGAGGGACCACATTGATGCATTTTTTACAATCTGGAGAATGTAATTAGTGCAATTGGGAAGTCAGGGACTAAATCGGTGCATTTTGTGAATCTCAGAGATCACTTTGGGGTTTAACTCCAATTTTGTTACTATTTTTTTCCTTACTCTTCCATTTTATTCACCGACCCACTAACAATGATAAACATTAATTAATATGTACTCGTTAACCAAAAATTAAAAAAATAATTATAAAGTTTAAAACATTATAATACTTACACAAAACAATTATAAAGTTTAAAACATTTTATATAAACTAAAAAAAAGTAAAAAAAAATCATATCGGTCTAAAGCAGACAAAAAAAATAAAATAAAATAAAATGCATCAACACTTACACACCTTACAATTAAGTCATGAAAGATTTCTTAAAACTTAATTATATCATTAAATGTTCTTTAACACCCTGAAAAATATCACTCACACTCAAAGATCAGAATAAAAAACCATTCAACTTTATATGATTAATTATAATATACATTTATTTAGAATAAAAAATAAAGATTCTCATAACGTTTATTTTTTTTCCTTCAACTCCAATTCCTTTTTCGAGTAAATACCTATAGTAGTCCCTGAGATTCACGCAATTACTCATAGTAATCCCTAAGATCTCGATTTTTCTATTGTAATCCTCCAGATAGAGCTCCGAGCACTCAAACTAGTCCCTGGCCATATTTCAAGTGATGACTCATCACCGGAGCGCTGACGTGGCCTAGGATTGCCACGCTGGAGGGCTGCCAACGGCTAGCTGAGCTGGCTAAGTTCCAATTTTTACCCAGATTGGTCCCTCCTAGTATATGTAACCCTAAATCCCCAAATTCTCATACACCTCTCCTCTTCGTCTTGTTCACCTCTTCTTCTTCTTCTTCCATACACTTCTTCCTATTCATGCACTCTCATCCGGGGCTGCTACTCATGTCGATGATGGGTGGAGGTAGCACTGCAGGTGGAAGCTCTGTTCGTTCCCCATCTAGCTGGCACCTTATGTTATCATTTTTCACTATCTTTATGCTTTTACCCTCTTGGATTGTATATTCTCTCACAGCTTCTCTAAATTCCCATTTAGTTTCAAACTTCATGCCTACCTCAAGGTGCAGCTCTCCAAATCTTGCACCCTCCCTAAACAGCAAACTTGCCTCTTTAGATTCATTTCCTTCCTCCAGCTCATCTTCTGAGTTTGGAGGCGTCTTCATCTCCTCCGAGTGCCAAGACTTGGTGCCATCTGAATCAACACCTGGGTCTAGTCCATCTTCTACCCCTTCATGAACACAACCCACAAACCCAAGGTCAACCTCAGCGTCGCTCACCTCCTCCACCAAATCATCGTCTTCATGTAATATCTTCTCCTTCCCTTTACCTAGTGGACTAATATTTCTCTTACCCACCGCTGCATGTGTCATGTTTCTCCTAATCCTACTCCCAGTTTTAGGATCATTCCCTGTAGCCTCAGAATCAGAGGAACTACCCTCATCCGGACCTGACTTAAACATGCTATCCTCTTCACTGTCAGAGGAGTCAGAAGATACATCAAAGGGAACTTCATTGTTAAACACTTTGCTAGTAAATCCTCTAGCAGCAGACCGTGTACAGGGTCTCCTGGAAATACTTGGTCTCTTGGACAGTTTCTGCTTGTTGCTCTTATCTGATTTGGTGTTCTGATTGGGTTTCGTGGGCTGGCTGATTTTGGTGGGCTTGGTGAGCTTGGTGGGCTTGGTGGGCTTGGTGGCTTTTGGGGAGTTGGTCTTCTTGAGAGGTTTGGTTGTCTTGGAAGGATTAGCAGTTTTGGAGTGTGATGGTTGTGATTGCCGTGGAGATGTTTTGTTTTTTTTGGGACTGGATTTGCAAGAAGTATTGGGTGCAACCTTAGGGATAGGAGGAGCAACTATGAGTGCATGAGTCTGTGTAAGTGGGGGACTCACATCAGTATCTGTACCTGCATTACATCCCTTTCCACCATGATCATCCAAGTACACAACTGTGTTATCTCCCTCTAACACCTCCGGCACTGACACTGTATGCTCGAAATATATATCAATCAATCCCTCATTTGTCCTAGCACAATTCACCATCTCTCTTATCTCTTTGTCACTGTTTACATTTCTCAACCCATTCTCCAAACCTTTTCCAGGAACATGTCACCAGCACTGTTTTATGTCATTGTACCCAAGCTCCTTATGTTAGTTCCGTATGTAGAAGACATCTAGAGTATCAGTGTCTAGATCACCTAAACAGGCCTTGTTGTCCGGAGAATATGTTATAATCCCTTCTGCATTTTTTTTGAAGTCACCCCAATGATGAAACATGATGTCCAACTTCTCCTCCATCTGCAAGAAATTTAAAATTTTTACAATATATAGGGAGAATTTGAAAGCCTACTCATGCATTAAAAAGGAAAAATAATCACCACAAGAAAACATATTTTTCCAAACCTCCATACATCTCCCTGTTTCTTCCCTGTTTCATTCGGGTATTACAGCAACCCCACAAACCCCAACCAAGATTCAAACCCTAGACACTACAATGACACCAAAACTCCAAAACCTCAACTACACTGACCAATGCTATCATCAACCAACAATGTATTCAAAATGCAAAGTAAAAAAAAAAAAGAAGGTTACCTTGAGTCTGATCACAACGTCAGAACCTCGTGTTTGTGGTGAAGGAAGGGAAGGGAAGATCGATAACAACTTCTGACCAGATGACTTCTTCTCTCAAATTTTCGTAAACCCAGCAAATACAACCCTACGGCTACGCCATTGATGGGGAGATGAAGAAGAAGTCAGAGGGTGGAAGAAGAAGAGACGAAGTGTTTGTGTTGGGAGAGAAAACTGTTTTTCATAATAAGTAACAACTATACGGCATCGTTTTTGGCTTTCAAGGGCGCCAAACCCAAAACGACCTCGTTTTGGACACGTCCCACGTGGCAATCCGATGCCACCTCAGCGCTCCAGTGATGAGTCATCACCTGAAATATAGTCAGGGACTAGTTTGAGTGCTCGGAACTCTATCTGGAGGACTACAATAGGAAAATCAGAATCTTAGAGATTACTATGAGTAATTACGTGCATCTCAGGACTACTATGGGTATTTACTCCATATTATCTTAAAAAACCAAAAAACCAAAAAACCCTAAAGAAACCCAAGCCTACTTTTCAAAAAACCACAATCACACACACATTGATCTGTCTAATATATACAGTTGACACACTCTGCTAACCATTTGCTACAACCACCACCAGCACTGCCACTCTTTTAGGTGTGCAATTCTTCATGTACCACAAAAGAAGAAAGTTATGCGTCTGCTAACCATTTGCTACAATCACCACCAGCACTGCCACTCTTTTAGGTGTGCAATTCTCCATGTACTACAGAAGAAGAAAGTTACACGTCGCAACATACTAACTGCCACGACAAATTCATATGTATGGATGTTTCATGTGATCCATACTAAAGAATTTCTCTTTGTATTATCATATTTATTATATTTATTTGGGTGTCATTAACTTAATAAAATAAAAAAATTTAATAAAAAAATATTTTTTTAACGTATTTGATAAATTTTTAATAATAAAAATAAAACATTAAAAAAATAAAAAATATCTTTTTTTGAGAAATTATAATTTATTTTTGTTAATTTTTTTTAAAAAAAAAAATTATGTAATAAATAAATAAATAAATATTTTTATATAATTATAACTAAACATAATTGATAAATAAAAATATTTTTGACATAAAATATCTAAATATAAATTACTTTTATTTTTTTATAAATTCTTTTAAAAGAAATAACTTTAAAAAAATATTTTCTTAAAAGCTCACGTCCTTATCTTGCTAACAATAAGTTTATAAAAGTAATTGTATATATTCCCTTTAAGCATTTGGCTATGTATAAACTGTTCTATTTTCTATTATTTAATACTAATTTAATTACCATTATCACATGTCACACTCATTTGTTCATGAGAAAAACATAAGAAAACTAAACGAAAATCACTTTGCAAGCAAAAGAAAAATCATGAACTGAACCAACCATCCTTGATATTGGTGTTGGAGTGCTACTACTTCCAAGAGTGTATGAGAGGAACTTACATAGAAAATATATCATAAAAATGGATGCAATGAGGAGAGCACAAATTAGCTTTACAAAAAGTATATATTAGAGCTCTTCTTCATTTACCTATGCCTTTCACACTCTTCTTCACTCTCTTCTTCTTCTTCTTCTCCTATCCTTTGAATGAAAATCAAATTACAAACTGATTTTGTATAGCTTCCCTTTCTTGCAATCGATTAGATTCCTTGATAGTATGAAAAATCTTGTTCAAGGTCCTCGATACCTCCGGAAACATAAACAACCCTGAGGTTGATCAAGAGGGATCATACCTCCGCCTTTCGAGGTGTCAATAGCTTCCAGCATCGACACCACTTCGTCCATCTCCGGCCGCTTATCGGGATTGGCATCCCAGCACCTCTTCATCACATTTGCCAGAGAGCTTGGACAACAACGCGGAATCTCCGGCCTCAGGTTCTGCAGTTTTATAGAGTCCACCACTACGCATGGTCAATTGGGAACAAAAGGGGAAACACCAAATTTGTGCAGTAGAGACACTTAGTTGAATTTTTACCCATGTGTCACATTTTTCGAAATTTGTTATCAAAATGTGACTTTTTTGTAACTAATTATTACCCTTTTACCAGTGACAACTGATTTGATATTTCATTTCATGGTTGTTTATAGTAAATATAGAAAGAGTAACATCTGAGTAATTAGTTTCAAGAGAATGACATTTTAGTAATAAGTTTCGGAAAAAAGTGGCACATTGGTAAAAAAGCCCACACTTAGTATGCTCGATATACCTGTCGTACGACGGCCGATGTTACTTCCGAGAAACTAAGGTCAGGATATGGCATGTCACAGCAGTAGATCTCCCATAAGCATATACCGAAACTGTACACGTCGCACTTTCTATTGTATGGATTACCATTTAGAACCTGCACAATAGAGTTTCTTCAGATATGTTTAAGCTCAACATGAACCAATTATGATACATGTTAATTGATTCTAGAAATATAGCAGGATATATTTGCTGAGGATCATGTATCTAAACTCCAAGTTGAATATACACATTTTTTAATGATATAATTCTTGGTAGCTTCAAAGTTAGAATCACATATAGTTGTTTTAATGTGAAGTTCATAGTTGAGAAATGTTAAATGACAATTTAGTAACATATCAAATCATCTAACAATTTTCAACTATCAGATACTTCAAATGCACCTTTAACACACGTGGGAAACGTTTTTAAGTATATACCTCAGGAGCCATATAACCAAGAGTTCCGGTTTCACCAGTCATGTCATGAGGATTGGAAGCCTCGATGCGAGCTACACCAAAATCAGCTATCTTCAAGGTTCGCGTCTTGTCCAGAAGCATATTTTCCGTTTTAACATCTCGGTGAACAATCTTCTTCATGTGGAGATAACTCAACCTAAAAAGTAAAATGAAAAAAAGTTGCCAGCTCAGAAAGAAAGTTTATAAAACAGTCTAATATTATAACAAAGATTAGGCATAGGGATTAAACCCTCTTGCAAGGTCAAGTGCCAGTTGGACAACCACTTTAAAAGCCAACTTCCTTCGCCGATTTTTAATGAGATAAGACTTCAGCGCACCTCCGGGACAATACTCAACCACAACACAACAGAGGTTGCTCGGCATGCCTATGTGACCATTCTCTGTTTGTATCTGTAGATCTGATGTTCCCATTGTCGCCCCAATGAACTGCAAAATGGATGTGACATGAGGAATAAGTAAGAGAAATCCCATGCTTTTTATTTGAAATCTATTCTAGAAGGAAAAACCAATGACAGCAATTTCCTCCGGCCTTAAGCACTTTACACAATTAACTTCCATAATACAATACAATGCTAAGTAGGATGTAATCAAATGATGTAAGCAATTAAGGGATCAAAAATGCATGAGTAATTACACTAACAACAATGTCCATGAAGAAGAATATACAAGTACAGAAAATTTTATTCTGTATCTCTAACTATGGCAAAAACTTAATGTACCATAGATTGGATCACTCTTTAGCCCTGTGTATTTTTCCACAGTTTGGATCATAATGTTGTCCTCGCCCACCCAACTACTGGCCAATCCCGCTCCCAACCCCCAAAATAATAGAAAAAGCAACAGAAAAAAAAAAAAGCATTAATGAAACTCATTAAGCAAAAATGTGATCCAAAATCGTTTTGATATCACATACATTCATGGCGAGAGCAAATAGTCCGAGTTTAAGATGATATTCGTCTCCTAGAACATCCAATTCTTATGCCATTATGCATCAACTATCTTTCCCATTTAGTTATGTTTCTTTGTTTGATCTCTCTTATCTCATTTGATTCATAGTAGAAAATGGCATGGTTTTAGAAACCTATAATGGGAAGCAACCGGGAATCGGTTTACATAAAAGAACATAACGAGGATTGAGGACCTAAACATTACCTTGGTCACATTAGGATGGTCAAGCTTATGCCAAACAGCAACTTCTTGTGTAAAAGCTGCCCTCAAAGAAGCTATTTCCGCTTCGGAACGATGGCCCTCTTCCCCCCAATCAAGAAGCTTAACTGACAAAACAAAATGAAAATTATGGATAAATTGCTCGTTATTACATCAGTTGGAGAACTGTCTTCACTACTTACTTTGAATTTTTCTTTATTCAAATTCAGATGAAAGTTACAGGGTTGAGTTCAGCACACATGAATCATTAAGGATAAAATATTCACCATATTAAAATATAACATTTGAAAAACTAAAACAAGGGCACTAACATTAATGATGACTTTAACTTGAAGAGTACTTGTAGCTAACTCCAAGGAGAAAAAAATGTATTATTCTTATTATTCTAATCAGAGAAATTTATTATGTGGCAGCATAATAACCGGCCATTACCATCCACAAGTTTCAGTTATTATTATTATTATTATTATTGTTATTATTATTATTACTTTTGTTCTCAGCCTTACATTGACTCAAAGTAGTAAAATTAGGTGCATATCAGAAACAAACAAGAAAGAACACATGAAAGTTTTAAAAAAAGATAAGAAGAATATTAAAGTTCATGCACATAACTACCAAGTCAACTGGATCTTGTGAATTCTAGATAACAAAAATAATAATAAAAAAAGAAGTAAAAGATACACAATCTTGTGAATCACGGATTCAGTAAATCTAGATCTACAAAGTTCCATTGCTCGTTAAAAAACGAACTCAGGGAAATAAAAAAAGAAACGAAATATGGACTCATGTCCAACACTTTTATTAAGTTACAAACTGATGAAATAATAAGTATAAAGAAAAAAGTTTGAGGAACCAGAAAAGCTTAAAATCAATGGATCTGTTGGCTAAGTAACATAGGTGTCACACTTTGAACTGAAACATCATGTTCAACAAAACTTCATATAAAATTTAGAGCTAGAAACTGCATAAATTTGATGAAAGGTATTAGTACATTTCCCCCTTTTTTTTTCTTTTTGTTTTTAAAACATGTGTAAGGAATCTTGGCATTTTACATGAAAGAAGAGCTTAGCAACTCATCAACCTACTAAAACATTTTCATTAAAAGGGAGAGGGAAGGTTGATGACATTAGAACAACACATGCAACATTGTCAGCTGAAAAAAACATCAGGTTTCTCCAAGTCAAATACCGAAATTGCCACTCCCAAAAAAAAAAACAAACACGCAGAAAAGGGTAATGAACTAAGCTGTGCATGATTCTACCTTGAAACAGTTAACTATGAGAACAAACATTACAACTTCAGATTCTCCTGTGCAGTTGTCTTAGAACAGAAACACAGCAATAATGAGAAACACGAAACTGTTTTTTAATGAGGATACCGATATTAAAAAAATTAGCAAAATCTCTCTCTTAACAAAATTAGCCTGATTTTCTGTTCATATAAAAACTGCAGACAATGAAGACATAAACAAAAACACAAACTTTTTCTGCCTATATTATACCATTGTTTTTGCATTTACTGTCATGACTCTTGAGACACTTGCCAAACACGGCCTAAGAAAGACACTGCTTTCTTTTTTTTTTACCTGCAACATCTTGGCCATCATAAACACCACGATGAACAGTGCCAAAAGTTCCACGAGCAATGACAGACTTGATTAGGAGCTTGGAAGGGTCAATCTCCCATTCTTGCCTTGTTCTTGATGATGACCTTGCTCCTTCAGCAGCAGCAGCAGCAGCAGCCATGGCAGCATCATCTTCTTGCTGCTGCTTTTCTTTGTTCTTTTCCATCGTCCATGCTCTGCTCAGGTGCCTTTGTAGTTGCTCATCCAAGCTCTTCAGATCTATCTGATCCGCTCTTACATAACCACCACTCTCATTCTTCTTCATCTCTCTCTCTATCAGTTCTTCTCTTCACTAGTGCTCACAAAAGCAAGAATCACAACACACCCGTTACCGTTTTTAATGGTAAAGTTGCTTAGGAAAAATGAAAAGTTACAAACTTTGGCATCAAGTTCAGTTTTTGAGCAGTGTTTCCTTGTTGGGTCTATATATGTGTGTTTGTGAATGTTGTGTTGTAATGGTGCTTGCTGCCACTGCTGCTTCTCTTTCTTTGGCTTCTTTGTTGTTGTGCTGATGTTGAGGTCATAAATATAAATAATGGGGGCTGTGTGTTGTGTACAAAGACATGTACCACAGTCTCTCTCTCTCTCTCTCAATCATCCATGTGGGCACATGGATTTTGCCTGAACACGACGTGTGTTTTCTGACCCACTTTGCTCTCTCTTTCTCTCTTCTTTTACATATATATAAGAATTTACAAAAATATTATAGCACAGTGAGAATTTATTATTTCTAGTGATTAATTAATTATTAATATTTAATGTGAATTGTTTAAAAATATGATGTAAAATATGCTGTTAGATTATTAAATTAAAATAATTAAATTATTAATTAAAAATAATAAATTTTAATATTTTTTGTTTTTTTAATTTTAAAATTTATTATAAAGTGTTAGTAGTATATAAAAATTATTTATTAAATTAATTATTTATATAAAATATATGTTAATATAAAATATACAATAAAAATATATAAATAATATATATAATAGTGATTTATTTTTCGTATTTATTTAGCATTTTTTATTTCGGTTAAATTTACTAGATAGAAAAATCTAATGTAAATACTAATTTTTTAATATAATAAAATTTATAAATTAATTTAGTCCTTAAAATTTACAAAAAATTAAAGTATTTGAATAAAGTTCTTTTAAAAATTAATTTGAGATATTATTCTAAAATTTATATGCATATCCAAGATTCAACTAAAATTTACTATCATCTACTGAAAAAATTCTTTAAAAAAATTAAATTTACTTTAAAAATATGCTGGGTTTTTTCCACCTATCTCGCCTCCACTTGCTATCTCTTGTTTTTAATTTATTGAAACCAAACATCTCTCTTTTCTGTGTATGTGGCTCTTCCCTTTTTAGGGTATTGTTTTGTGGTTCTATTCCTATTTTCTTTTTAGTTTCCATTTTTTAATTAAAAGTGACATTTATGGGATTCACGGTCATTGTACCTTTTTTGCACAATACCATCTCTTTCAAAGAAGCTTTGGCTTCATCAATGGGTGATCATGCAAACAGTTAAAGGCTCAAAAACAAACAAACAAATAAATAAATACATAAACTGTAATCATATGAGTATATGATTAGTGACTTGGACAAACTGCCCCTGAGAGTATTCCAACCAATGTTCTGAAAATCGGACCGAATCAACTGGTTCAACCGGTTTAACCTTGAACCGGAAGCAAACACAGTCCTATTTGCCCCCAAAACCGTTTCTCTAAAAACCGGAGGAGAACGTCAAACCGGCCGTTCCGGACCCGGGCCAAAAACCTAACCCAGACTCGTGAATATTTTATATTTCATTTGCTGTTGAAATTTTCATTTTAATTAAAAAAAAACCTACTAATATTCAAGGTTTATTTTCTTCATTAATATTATAAGGTGATGACAAAGTAACTTGGACTGCAAATTGGGTTTTGCTCACCAATAACTGAGATGCTGTGTAAAACATTTGAGATCCCAAAGTACAATGCTAAAGAATCAAATATAGTTAATCAGATTGTCACTTAACACTAATCACATGAGTGATAATATTTTTTCTAATAAATAGATACGGAACTGAAAATATCTTAGGACAATAATAATACAACTAAATCTGCCACCAATCCATATTGAAATAGCTAATAGGCCATTTCATTCTCATTCAGTGAAGAACAGTGTGGCGTTTGATCTGTTTTTCTTTTTCCCATAATAAATTTTTAAATTTTCATACAACCTGTTCCGCAGAGCATGCTGCAATCTCATGCTCCTCTTTATCAACATTATCTGAATCTAAATCCTGTTTTGAACTACTCTTAGAAAATCGATTATTCACCCTCCTGTTCTTTAAAATCACTTGTGATTTCTTCATCAACTTGATATACTTCTTCCTAACACCCAACAAAGGATGCTTCTGAAAAGCTGATCTATCGAAACTATAGGCTTCCTTAAGAATAACTGAACAAGTGTTGTTCCTAAAAGATAGATAAAACATATGAGGATGCCGCTCAAATGCTCTGTGCATTTTCTGTGGCAACCCAAAATACTTTTTGAGGCAAAAGAGCTTCTTCCTCTCTGCAGAATGTTCAACAAAAAGCGAAAGCAATTCATGAAGAACCCCAATAAGTCGTTTCTCAGCTATGTCACTGTTTGGATCCAAGTTTGAGAAATCATCATAAGGTGAAATATAAGGAAGCTTTTGAAACTCATCTAGCCAATTCTGAATCTTTGTCCTCAACCTCAAACCTTTTGATGGGAATAAGGGAAATTCAATGGCCTCCATTGTTCCCCCAAAGATCAAACCTTTTTTCATCGCATTCTCTTCCATTACAGAGAAAATCTTTTCTCTTCTTTCAACAGCCAATGCCTTCAATCCACCTTCCATCTCCACAAACTTGAAAGAGTCATCAAGATTTCGTTCTGGATACTGCAAAAAGTCATCAGGCAAGCCCAAATACCACTGCATCCCTTGAATTATCTTTAAAGGAAGAACGTTCTCTCTGGTCATCAATATCATCTTCTTCAACCTGGATTGCAAATCCTCCCTGCAATCTTTGTATACTCTCTTCTCATCCTTGTCAATCTCGGCTGCTTCTGGTGTCAACCTGAACCAAGGAAGATTGTATTGAGGACCTGTAAACTCCTCAAAGATGGATGGATACTGTCTCATAAATCTGGCAACCTTCATGGGCACATCCAATTGTAATCCCCTCTTCGACACATCGGAGATAGGGATGCACTCATTGGGATTCCGAGCAATGCAGTTTTTTAGGGCAATTATTGGCTTGAGCAGAATGGACTGGTGAATGTCCTCAATCGAGTCATAGTATGAATCATTCTTCCATTTCATGTACACATTGACATAACTATACCTCTGGATATGTAAAAAACTATTAACAGAAACCTTGCCATCAAAGGAGATAATTGATTCTCCAAAGCGCCCAAGCAACTTTTTGATTGTTTTGACTGCAGGTTTGTTAAAGACAAAGAACATTGATTGAAAGCTTATTAGCAGCAGGAGTACTTGCCAGTAAATGAACCAGGAGAAAAAGGGAACTCTTGGTTTCAAACTTTTGATTGATAATATCTTTCTAAGGAAGCTTGGTATTGAGCCAACCAACTACAACGACAGAGAGAAAGAGTGTGTTTAACCTGTTTATCATAAAAGCAAGGAAAATGATTCAGCCAGAAATGTAAAGAATAAGTATTCAAAAAATTAATGAAATCGTGAATCTAAAGCTTAAGCAAAAAAAGCATCTAAATTAGCCATTCACCAAAACTAACATGATGCCAAGACCTATTATCCATTGATGGTTGATAATATTTCTAACTTGTCAACATTGGTTACAATAACAAAGAAGACAATAAAGCACATTCCTGCAACATTCAAAAACACCAACAACATTTGTACCTCTATTGTTTCATACAATCACCCAAACAAAGAGATTTACGTATAAGTCATCAAATATCAGGAAATCATATAAATTTAGAAAATACCAGAAGAAGATCATGCACTATTTGCCTTAACTAAAAATATTTGGCCATCATATTACAAAATACATCACAGGTAAGACTTAAGAGCATTATATTATAGTATATAGAACATACAACAAACCAAAGTACAAAAGTCAACTAGATATACATATGATTTAACACTCCTTTATCATATTCATTTATATCATAACTAGACAAAAAAAAAAGAAAAAAAGAATTGATGGTACAACTAGATAAAGCCAATCCTCTAGAGTTAAGGATCCACTCGTAAAAGTAAGACGGATCAATGCAACCTAACCCTATATCTATCATCCCTTATACATGAATTTCAGAGTACCTTATTCTTATGAGTAACAAAGCAAAAATAGTCACCACTTATATATCATAGTGCATCATATCTAGCTATCCTATTTATCTTAATTCAGTGAATCACAATTAAATATGCAACAAGCTGAAAGCCAAAAGAAATTCTCACAAAGAGTGCAACATGATTCTTTTTACAAATAAGTTCTTCTCTTGGGAATTCCATTTCATTGAACAAATATAATACTTCAAGCGCATTAGCAGTAGTTGAAAATAAAACTGAGACAGAGAGAGACTTACGGAGGGATGACACATAGCGTAGCAGTGACGATTTGAGAAGAGGGACATCGCAGCCACCTGCTGCCACAACGGCGACAGTGACGGCGTCGACTACAGCAACGACGTCAAGAACAGAGAGTTTTCTCAATTCGGTGGTTTCTTTGGAGGGGTTTTCAGTTACTGTGCTTAGTGTTAGAGTTTGTTGGGTTGATCCGGATCTCTGTTTCTGTTATGGGTCGGGTTCGTCCGGCCCATTCCGTGACCAAAAATACTCCTTTATGTTATATGGAGTGGGCATGGTTTGAATTTTTAAAAATCCAAACTGCATTCACTTTAGAACCAGTTTTGTGTTTTATAAAACCAAATTGGAATCAGATTAAAAAAGGAAACCGGTTTGGAAAAATAAAAACTGGTTTTAATATTTAAATTCGGTTTTATATACAAACCGGTTTTGAATCCGGGTTTTTTTGTAAATTCAATTTTAAAATCAGATTTTTAACCTCAAAACCATATTTTTTTAACCAAAAATCTAGTTTTAAAACCAGTTTTTAGAAATCCAATTTTCAAACCAGATTTTTTAATCTCAAAACCAGATTTTTTAACCAAAAATCCAATTTTAAAATCAGTTTTTAGAAATTCAATTTTCAAATCATATTTTTTTAAAAGTAAAATTAATACTAAAGTCTTTTTAAACTAGCAGTAGCAGACATCTCTGCTGCTTCAATATTACAGTTATCAATCATCTTGCTCTGCATATAAAGTAAGGTATATAACTCAAAATTTGATGCCAAACATATTAAAATTAACACAAACTAATCCAAACTTATCCGACAAGCTAAATTGGATAGCAATCAATTTATGTGACAAAGTTCTGCCAAGATTAAAATGCTCTGTTATGTAAATCGGGTGATCGCAAAATGAAATTGTCCAAAGTTAAAAGAAAACTTAATCAACACTAAAATGAAAATGGACACCAAACCAGCCTCAGATTCCACAATTTACTCTCATTCAATCATTTGATACAATAAAATTTACAAGCAAAGACAACGTGTAAATACACAACAACAATTTAGCAAATAAACAAGAACAAGACCTAAATAGAAAATCCAACAAATTAAATCACAGAAACCTAACAATTTAGCAAATTAAAACAACAGCAGCCCAACAATTTAGCAAATTATCAACTTAACAAGTTCAAGAACAAAAAATCACAACAACAAAAAAAAATAAAATAAAAATAACAGAAGAACAACAGAACAACAACACAAGAACAATTAGCAAATTAACAAGTTCACACTAACAGTTAAAATTTACCTGAAGAACATTAATGCAAGTGGAATCATGATGCTAATATATTTTCTACAAAGATGCTATTTGTGCAGCTAAAATTTCCTAATTACTAAGATCCAATTATTCTAATTTCACATGCAATCAACTTACTAAGTTTCTAAAAGCTAGAAATGATAAAAACCAACCCGAAATATGGTTAAAGCATTTCATCAAACATGTTGAGTGCGGTAAACTTGAAACTAAATAAGAGAATTCAAAGCTTAGTATCAATGTGATAGAGAAGAGAACATAACTATTGTATACTTTAATTCAGTCTATGAAAAAAATCCAAACCACTGCCAAATCAAATAGTTACTTATTGTAATAGAAATAAGTTGCAGAGTTTGAAGCAGAGTATTGGTGTTGTGTGAGTGTATTGTCTGGTGGTGGGTTTAGGGAACTCACGGCGGCGACAAAAGAGAGCAGTTCGACGGCTAGGTGGAGCGCGCGGGTTGGTCGCAGAGTTTGAAGCAGGGCAACGTGGCTTCCAGACGAACGCGAACCCAAACGGTGAACGGCGAGTGAACGCGAACGGTGAACCCCGAGCAAACTTGAACGGCGAAGAACGCGAACGAAGACGACGGCTGAACGAAGACGCGAACGTTAACGGCAACCAACGGCGGCGGAAGCGCGGCTGAGCAGACAAAGACGACGGACGCCGAGCTCGAGGAAGCAGCTGCGATCGGTGACAGCGAACGGGGGTTGAAGACTTGGAGCACGAGGGAAGCTAGATACGGACGGACGGCGGCAGTATGCCACTCCTTGCGGCGGCGGTGGTGTAGGCTTACAGTGCTAGGGTTTTTTGGCTGAGTTTCTGTGAATGAAAGAAAGGGAGGGAGAAAGGGAGAAAGAAACGAAGGAGCTTCAGAACCAAGAGTGAAAGTAAGCAAATTTGGCAAAAACGACGCCGTTTCTTTTAAACCGGTCGGTTTTCTATCCGATTCAACCGGCCAAAAACCGGTCGCTTCGACGTAGAAAAACGGTTTAGGAATAAACCGAACCGTTTACTTTCGATTCACAATTAAATCGGTTAAATCGGTCAATTCGGTCCGATTTTTAGAACAATGGTTCCAACTTCCAACACTTCACATAATCAAATTCATTTTGGTTTGGTATCAGACTCATACGTTAGTTTAACGCTCTCTTTGACCATATTACTATGCGGACGTGGAGAGAGCAAGGACTTTGTTTGGGTAAAATATTTGTAAAATGTTAAAAATTGTTATATAAATAATTTTTTTTATTTTTTAATTTTCTCTTTAATATAACTAGCAGACCAACATCCATGAAAATTGTTTTTTTTTATTTAACACAATAAACATAAAAATAATAATTTTTAATTAAAGATAAGATGTATTTATTAAAATAAGAAGACGTCAAGATCAGCAACATAAGAAGCTAAAATTCTCCAATAAAATTAAAATATAACCAATATCAAAATCTTAAATCTCACAGAGAAAAAAAATATAAATTTATAGAAAATTAATATTTATAAAACTTTAAATCTTTTTTTCTTGTTTTTTACCTTTTCTTTTTCTTGTTCTTCGTGTTTGTAGAGTGAATATAGCTTGCAATCACCTACAAAATCATTTCAGAAAGGACACAAATTAGGGTAAAAGAGTACAAAACATTATACAAAAGGTGCAATTAGTGTTAATCTAATAAGGTAAAAAAACATCCCATAAAGGACACAAACATGTCATAAAAGACACAAATTAACTAAAAAAAACAAAACAACCCCCAAAAAAGTACACATTAATTCTAAAAGAACGGAAAAAATGCGTAATAAATCTAATTGAATATTGGATTTCAATTCCATAATAAAGAATCTGGACATGCCCACGAAGGTGGAATTTTTATTTTAATAAATAAAATAAATATAATTATCGAAATAAATATTTTTATGGAAATTTATCAATTTAAATTCTTTTGCCATATTTTGTTTACTGTGTAAACGAGATGATTTTTCATGTATCTCGTTTACAGAGTAATTTTTTAAAAAAGAAAAATTTAAAAATAATAAAAATATTAATAATATCAATAATCTAAACTTTTGGCATGCAATTAGTACATAAAAAAGTTGGTAGAAGAGATGAAAATAAATATGTTTGATTGATTAGTATTCAAAAAGAGAAATTATCTAACAAGAAACAATAATATTGGTCATGATGATAACTACGTGAGCCGTTTCAATTCTCACGTAGTTATCATAATGACCAATATCATATTAAGCATTAAATAATTACTTATTGCTTCTAATCTTTAGATAATCGTATAATTATTTTTATATTATCAATACATTAAAAATAAATTCATTCAAATATTTTATAACATATTTTAAAACATCCACAATTTAAAAGTAAAAATAATTATATAATTAATTTAAAATATTTCATATTATATACCAATAAAATAGTAACATGCATTAACTAGGTCATTAAATAAATTAAGTGTATTTAAATTATATTTTAAATTTTTAAACAGTTGATAGTTAAAAAAGAGGTAACCATATTAATAGTAAGGAGTTTAATGATTTCCAATTAAACTGGTGTTAATCCTTATCATTTAAAATGAATTAAAATTGATGAAACATATCTATTTTAATCTCTTCTACCAATCTTTTTATATACTAATTGCATGCCAAAAGTTTAGATTATTGATATTATTAATATTTTTTATTATTTTCAATTTTTTTTAAAAAAAATACATGTATCTCGTTTACACTGTAAATACATGTATAGTGTAAACGAGATATAGATATATATTTCGTTTATAGTGTAAACAAGATATATACATATCAATTTGATTTTTTTTCATACTGTAAACGAGATACGTAAAAAATCATCTTATTTACAATATAAACGAGGTATAATAAAAAAATTTAAATCGATAAATTTCCATAAAAATATTTATTTCGGTAAATATTACCTTTATTTTATTTATTAAAATATAAAATACCCTACGAAGGTTGGAGAATTGAATATGAAGATACGAACAATGAGAAGTTATTTTCATAGATAACTAGTTAGTTAAAAAATTAATACTTTTAAATTTTACACTATTTACAATAAATTTTACAAGTAATTACTAAAATATAAATACCCCACTTCATTTTATAGTAAGTATAATATAATACGTGATTGGAAATAATATTATTTAAGTGTGGTTATTTTTATGATAATATTTTTACATAAAAATAATATTATGAACTATTAAATAGTTCAACATATTTATTTAGATAATATTATGAATTATTATATAATTTAATAAAATATATTAAATTATTTAACAATTCATAATATTATTTTTTATATAAAGATATCTGGGTTAAAGTAATCACTTTATTTATTTAACAAAATTAAATTTTATACAAATATCATTGCTACTGTTGGTGTCACTCCCATATTTATCTTGTTATGACCATCGGTTTTGCTTGGCCAATTAAATGGAATTAGAATATATATCGAAATATTGTCTTAATTGCAATAATACCAAAAAATTATAACACAATAATGCATTTAAAAAAGCCTACTTAAAGGTTAAAGAAGTAAAGAATAAACCACAAGTTAGTGTCAGCTACTCATTTGTATCACTTGGTGAGGAGAAATCGTAGTTATGAAACTGGTACGTTTTTAAAGGAATAATAAAAAGGATTTTACCAAGGTACTTATTAAGAATATAAATATAAATTTTATGTAAAAGATAATTTTAGTGTATTAAAATCCTTATATATTCTAAAATCTTATATTAAAAAAAAAACATTTTACTTTTATATTCTTAACAAATAAGGAAACCCTCACAATAAAACTCGTTGCGCTACTATTATTAGATTTTTTTTTAAAGAAACACATTTACAAAAATACATATTAAGATATTTCTCGGTATATATTGCACTGTTCGAGCTATTTTGAAAAAAGAAAATCAGTGACGAGCTATTTTGAAAGGAAGATGCTCCCATAAAGTAAAACGCCTTTTTATTAAGATACTTATGTATTGCATTATTATTAGACGTATTAATAAATTGGTAATTTTTTAGTTTTTTAATAAATTAGAATAAAACCGAATTTTTTATAACAATAAAAAAATTAGATCCGGTCAAACTGATTAATTTATATAACTCATTGAATTATAGGTTTTTTTTTTTAAAAAACAAAAATCAAGGATATATTTATTTTTTTATCAAAAAATTTAAACATGATTTGATTTATATTGTGTAAATCGATCGGACCAAATCTGATCTAATAATTATAATACAAATAATTGAGTTTATTATTGTTGTTATAATAAATTGATTTTGTTATGATTTATTAAAAAATAAATTATTAATTAATTTAATAAAAATTTTTAATAATATCATAACCCATATAAATGTTTAAAAAAAGTATTTTTAGTGTCTTTATAGTAGTACCTATTTTTAAAATGAGATCATTACTTTCAGGAATATGTATGGGGCATCACACCATTAAACTATGGGCAATTGCTGACTGAGACATTCAAGTTTCTGACCATAGATAAAATAAACAATAGAATATCAATGATATTCATCTGTAGAAAACAAAATAGTAACATATATACTTGTACACTTGCTAATATTGATTTTTCAATAAAAGTCCACTTGCTAATATAAATGTCCTCAGTTCTCAGACAATAATGATTCCATTCAGGTGACATATGCAGATTCGTATTTTTTTTTTATTTTTATTTTACTTATTATTGTTTATTCATAATTTCATTTTCTCCTATTGTACATTTCAATTTTAGTTTCTTCAGTGTTTTATTCATCATGCTGCATTGGCTTCACATGCCAAATGTCTCTCTAGCACTGGCTTAATTTAAGAGAAACATGGCACCTGATCCTTGATTAACAGAAAAAACTTATTTTGGGTGAATAGAATTTCAATGACAAGATTAAAAAAAAAATCATCTGGGGAAGGTTGCATCTTAAGTACTTTGTAAATTGTAGCCACTAAATGTGTTATTCTATGTTAGCTTAAGAAATAGAAAATCATATACTGGTAATAAGGAAGGTTATTCTTGTGAAATCACATACGATAAAGTTCAAGGTCTCAAAAGAAATAGGTTGTTGCAATTGCAAGAATCAAACTAACTTTTATGGCATTGATAGAAGAGTTGGTTACAGAACATTAGATCATCATCATCATCATGATTGATTTGAAAACTGAAATGCTTATGTGGATGGACCATAACCAATGATTACTTTAAAAATTGATCTCCCCTTTTCCCCTAAAGATGCTTTCAATTTTAAAATGATCACTTAAGTCGGTGTCTTACACACTGGAATCATGGGTGAGTAAAAGGTATCAGGAACTTGAATAAAGCCTGTACTGGATTATGCTTCAACGATAGTTTACATAAATTGCACTCAATAGTGTATCCATTTCAAATCTCACGATAAATTGGCATTTATTAAAACGTATCAGAAGAATCAATTGTTGAAAAATAAAGGTAGCTGAAAAGAGTTGTATAGTAATAAATTTAACGATTTGAATAGATGATTATTTGTTTAAAAAAAATGATTCAACATGTATAAAAAAATTAATAATGGCTCATTTCTTTTAGTTATAAAACCACCTTTTTTAACAAAAAGCACATTAGGAAAGAGAATTTGAATTTTACTTTTGAATATAACACTAATTGAGTGATAAAATTCAATAATGCATAAAAGCTTAGCTGTTTTCTTTACTAATAGGGAGAACAAATGCCCTTAAGAAACCAACATTAATTTTTCAATATACTAAATGGAAAAATGATATTTATTTCCAAGAGAAAGTAGTAATTCGTGTACTGCTTAGTGCTTGCCAACAAAATTTTAGGTATTTGATTATGAGAATTACTTTTATGATGACAACAATATTGTTGTTTGATTATGATAATTACTTCACAGTATAAAAACCTCAAATTTTAACTTTTTTGAGAACATGACTTAACATTACATACAACTTTGAGTTAAGATTCAAAATGGTCCCTAAAGTTACATTCGAATCTTATAATAGTCTCTGAAATTAATAGATACTCATATGCATCCCTGAAGTTACACTTCGAAACTCAGAGTCGTCCTTCAAGCATTTTCCATCAATTAGGCTTCACCGGAAAGCTGAGGTGGACTCTCTTTTAACATGTTGGCAAGCCCAAAACGACACAGTGTTGGTTTGGTGCCTAATTTGGGCCAAACGACGTCGTTTTCATGGGTAGAAGCATAACTCAATGTTTCCTCTTCCTTCCAAAACAGATACAAACGTCTTCCTTCAAAACCTATCTTTAATGGCGCTGCTCTGAGTGAGGCTGCTACAGTGTCTTCCTTCAAAACTCGACTGGTCTCCACAGTTGGCTTTTTCGTCGTCATTTATGAGAGTGTTTTCAAAAAAGAATTTCTTTAACAGAGATACACAAAAGGGATCTGTCTAGCCATAGAAGATGCTCTGTTTGTGGTAAATCTTGTTATTTTATTTTTCTTTAGTAGTTACTAGGATTATTTGATTGATTCCTGTTTCAATTTTTTTTATTGTGTTAGTGATAATATGGTTTAGGGTTGAAATTCATTTATTGTTTGACTATAGGATTTATGTTTTACTTCTTGTAATATATTGATATTAACATCAGGGTGATGTTTCTCTTTCTAAATGAATATTTGAATTTTATCATATATTGATATGCTACATTAGTGAGGATATTATCCTAACTTGTATTATTATAGCTCCTAAATTTTTTAAAGCTATATTGCTTAATAATTGTTGTCTTTTTTGGTGCTGATTTTTATTTTAAACTTGATATGCATCATTTATGGGATAAATAGATATATTTTCTGCACAAATTTTGTCCTTAAGCAAGAGCTTACAGATGGTCCAGCAGTTTCGGCTCTTTAGGTAATTACATGTGATATTGTGATCATGTAACTAATTAGAGTTTTTCGACCAAGATTATAGCACTGATATTATGTAATCTTTCACATTGTAATAATGTGCAACTATAGTAAGGTATTATACTCGCTTATAATACTTTTTTGACTTGTAGCACTGATGTTTAACTCTTAATTATTTTTTATTTGATTTATTCTAGCTAGGTTTGCAGGTTTTATGAACCCTGTTGGTTCTTAGCTTTTAATTTTTATGTATGTTTTTAGGGTTTTAATGAATGAAGGCGTCTTTGATGTCATCACCCAGGCTTTGCAAAGTCAAGATAAGAAGTTGGTGTTAATTGGGTATTGATTTCCTTTTATCACCTTGATCTGTTTATGATTCAGTTTTGGGTGTTCATGCATTTTCTGTGTTTAATTTCTAATGTGAACTTATTATGATGGTTGCAGAACAGATATCTTGATTCTCTTTTTGAATCAAGTTCTTAATATTTTGCGATCCTATATTGTTCAGCAGGAAGGAATAACATTTCTTGGACTTTTGGTATGCTTTGTATGTGAATGAGGTCACATTTTTCTTATGACATGAATGTATAAAATTACTCATAAGGCATTTATTAGACATATTATCCTATACCGGTTAAAGGAATGATAACAAATTTTAGGGACAACATGTATTGCCAGTTTCTTGAGATCCTTCACAGTCTATTGGATTCATGTACATTATCTAGACCATAGGTACCACCTGGTAATGATATTTTCTTTAATTTCAATTGTTTAGCCGTATTTGATTGCTATGGATATGATAATAATTGTTATATATGACATATTTATTTTCAAGGTTTTCTTTGGTACCCTTGTTTATACAGGGTATTATTACCTTTTCAATAATCAATATTTAAGGATTATGAATGTTTTTGGATAAATTTTTTGGATTTTTTTTAATTTACTTATAAATTAATAGTGAGGTGAACTTTTTTATTTGATTATAAGTTTTATAGATATGAAAATATAGTAATCTGAGTTAATACATGATTGATTTTTAGCCTTCAGCCACAAATAACTAAAGTGTATTGGTACAAGAAAATTATTTATATTTGTAGTAGGTTGAGGTTTTAATTTTGTCTTGAGTGTATCAGAAATCTTGTGTTGGATTAACAATTTATTTATTTATTCATTATTCTAACATGACATGACTATTCTTGATTTTTAAGTTTAAAATGGAGGGGTTGAGAGAGAAGCTCCATACAATTTTTATAGTATGGGTGTATTTAGTTTTAGATTGTAATTCTCTCTGCTAAAGTAAAATTTTGATCTTCTTAGTTGGTAATGTAGTTTGTCCAGGGTTGTTGTTGCTATCATATACCAAAAAAATCACTGTCTAGAACTGATGTAGTTGAATTTATTCTTGTTAGTTCGGATTCTAAATTGTGTATCTTCTAATTATTGGAGATGTCAGTTAGTAGTTTTATTTTGCATTTGAAGTCTACTTGTTAAAAAGATAAGTTTGGACGTTGAGTAGAATTTATTAAACATCCTCTGAATTGTTGGAAAAAACTTCTCTTTCATATAAGATGGAAGTCCTTTTCTAGGTTAATAATAACATATGTATTACTGAACTTGTTTTATTGATTGTTTCAGTTTTATCTAGCAAAAGGACACAGTTATTAATATTTTTTTTAGAAGCATTTAGGTCAACTGGTTGAAGTTGTTGCATCCAGAATGGCAACAGTGACAGCATCAATATTGAGGACGAGAAACGAGACTACACAATGATGCGGAGAGGTTAGCGAGCAGTGCGGCGACGAGATGGAGGCCGGCGAGAGACAACAATAGAAAAGGTTGAGGCTTTGAGCTCGCGCCGGCCATAACTATATAACTTTGAAGATGGATAGGAGAACATATGTGAGGTTAGAGAAGAGAAGCAAAAGGGATGTAAATAGGGTCTTTAATTTTGGGGATTAGGGTTTTTTAAAATTGATTCATGGACTAAATTACTCATAAAATATTTTCTCGTCCACGTCATCTATCCCTTACTTTACCAACGTGTTAAAAGGGAGTCCACCTCAACTTTCTGGTGGAGCCTAGTTAACGACAAATACTGATGACTCTGAGTCCCGGAGTACAACTCCAGAAATACATATGAATAACTATTAATTTCAGGGACTACTATAAAACTCGAGTGTAACTTGAGGAACTATTTTAAGTCTTAACTCACTTTTATTATTTTCGAATTTCTTACTATATAGATCTAACGAGGGATGCTACAATGAAGAATGTTTTTCAACGAAAAATAAATATTATCCTTTTTATAATAAAAAAAAAAAATAAAAGACAATTTACACCATTAAAATAATTAAAGCTCAAATTTACACCAATATATTTCAGTGCTAACTCTAATCTATATAAACTACCGTGTTCTATTGCGGATTACTAGCGAGGCCTAAGAAAGATTATGCACAATAACTGGAATACAAAAACACTATAAGATATTGCGGATTATGAGAAAGTTAGTGATGTAGTTTGCAGTGGATTACGTATTGAATTTTTTTTAATAAATTAAAATTTTAAATTAAATAATTTTATAATCTTATATTAAATTTTTATAATTAAAAATTTAAAATTTAATTTTTATTATTTAAATAAAATTTAAGATTAAATAAAAATAAAAAATTTATACATAATTTACCTAGAATAATACTATTGAAATATATAAACAAGGTTGAATAAGCTATAAATCCTATTTAGATAGCTTGATGTAAATAATCGGAAAATCCATACACATGTTTTATCCATTTTAGAAAAATGTTAGGATCATTCTTTAAAAATAATTGTGACTTATTTTTTATATAATTATTTAAAGTTACTGTCATTATTATATTATATCATTTTTTTTTTGTAGAATACATTAAATCTCGTACGAGTTGGAGTACGTTATTATGTATATTCTATTAAGGAAAAGCTTTAGGCCGTATGCTACTACTCTAAATATTTATAAAAATATTTATCGTACACTTAAAAATTTGATAGTTGTATAATGTACTCTAAAAAAAAAAATAAAGAATAATATAATACAATAATAATTTTGTAACATTAAATAATTATATTTAAAATAAGTTATTAAATAATTATTTTTAAAGAATCATCTTAACATTTTTTTAAAAAATGGATCAGGCATGTGTATGATATTTAGATTAAATAAATTTAAATCAAGTTATTTAAATATGATTTATTGCTAATTCAACATGATATATATATATATATATCAAAATTATATGTTATTCTACATAAATCATGTATAAATTTTTTATTTTTATTTTTATTTATCTTAAATTTTATTTAGATAACAAAAATTAAATTTTAAACCTTTTACGATAAAAATTTAATATAAAAATATGAAATTATTTAACTTAAAAAATTTAATTTATCCAAAAAATATTCAATATGTAATTCACTATAAGCTACGTAAAATGCTCCCACGTAATCCGCGATAGGATATAACGGTTTACATAAAAATTAGAATGAGACCCGCGCGAATGTGCGGATGGTAAATTAATGATAATATATAATAAATATTAAAAATGGCTATATTTTGTGGAATTAAATTGAATGTGTAAACTAAAGTTAAATTTAAAAGGTGTTTTGTTTAAAATAATTTGTAGTACAAAAGATTTAAATGTTAGAATTGTACAAAGTGACATTTTTATTTGGTAGGTTGATTTTTGCATTTGTTTTAGTTGATAGATTTAGTCTTCTTATGTGGCGCTCGTCCTCCTCTTTCTTTAATAGTTATTGTTATAATTGTTGTTTTCTTCTTTCTGTCGAGGTTTTTGTGAAGCATGTTCTTTATGAATTGTTGAGTTGTATGCACTTTCTATTATATTGTTTGTTCCATCTTTGCATGTATGTTTTTCTTCTGAAGATGTATCTTGAATTTGTATGGTTTTCTTTCTTCTTAATCTCTTAATGTAGTTTTCTAATGACATCTACAATAAAAGAACAAAAATGTGTAGATTTTTTTTTGAATAAATTATTTTTAATAAGAATAATTGAAATAGTATAAAATAAAATTACCTGTTAGTATTTTTCTTTGACCCACTCTGTCAGGTAATGTCTCAAGTGATGCAAAATTTTGAGTAAAAGGTTTGTTTTCATTATACCTTTAATTGGCCTATACAAATCATTTGTATCTTCTATTTTTATATTTTTTATAGTATAGACTTTTTCATCCCTGCAATGCTAGTAAATCATAGTTCATAATTAGTTAAAAAAGAATAATAAATAGCATATTAAAAATAGTATAATTTTAACGATATTAAAATACAATTATATATAAAGTATTATAAAATAATATAAAAAGTATAAAAAACAAAAATAATTAAAGTATTTTTTTCGTAAATTTAATTTAAAAATATAATAAATATGTTTGTTTTGTACATTTTCATCTAATATAATCATTTCTAAGTAAAGAGACTCTTTTTCATTTGTGGATGTTAATGTTTCCCATAGATGAACCATGCGAACTTTGATAAACTAATTGTCTTTTTGTTTGGTGATATTGTCCAAAGAATGATACTCCATTGAGTAAGTTTAAGATGTTGTGTAGTTCGAAAATAAATTTCTTGTGCTAAATTTGATATCATTTGAAGGAATAGTGATAAGAGACTTATATAAGTAGTTCAAAAAATATGAAATTTAAATATTTATAACGTAAAATTTATTATGATTAATAATATTCTTATTACATTTGTAATATGAATGTTTATTATATTTAATGAGCTATTTATAGAAATTAATAAATTAATTATTGGAGTTATAAATTTATTGTATTGTTTATAACGGTAAGATATAATAAATATATGAATATGAATTTAATATTTTTGTAGGTTACAAATTTGATTACAAATTTTTGTATATATATATATATTTTTGCTGATTTGGAAATAATAGTTAATTTGGCAAAAATTGAGTGGTCGATTTTAATATTTTGCCAAGTAAGCAATGTTGCTGACATGGCATTAATAGAAAGAAAAATATATTTTAAAAGTAATGTGGGTAAACTTATGTATTTACTTTAAGAATATATTATAATAACTCTCTAGCTTATAACGATTTATATAGATTAGAATTAGAACCAAATTATAAACTATTTAAAAATGTTATATTTGTGTAAATTTAAGCTCCAATTATTTTAAAGGTGTAAATTGCCCAAGAATAGAGATATCATATGTAATGCACATTTTTCTAACAAATTTAGCATTCTTTAGCAAAGAAATTCTCAAATCTAATATTCACTTCGTACATCACCAAATGAATTATCGATAATAAATTTGGGAAATGGATATTGTCACTTCTTTTTTTTTTTATATAAATTTATGCAAACATACAGTATAAGAAAATACATATGCAGAATAACATTATAAAAAATACGTGGTATGCAGTTATGCACAAGTTGGTTAAGATTTAAGCAATCTTAAATTAATAACTTGAATATGAAGTCAACAATCCTGTTAAACAGAAAACTGAGTTTCAAATTTTAACAAGATATTTTAGAAAAACAGGTTCTGCATTTGTTCATCTATCATGCATGCCTCATGTCTTTATCGATCTCTTGTTTAAAGGTCGACCAAAATAGGTTTGTGGGTAAATCATAAGATTTAGACATTAATAGTGCAAATAAATTAAGATAAAATAGAGGCAACGCTTATTATTTCTAGGTTGGTATGATCTTGCTTGCCCGTGAAATCCTACTTTATGACTTAATGTGCCACAAAAAGATGCCTCGACATACTCATGAATCACGATGCTAAGTTTCAACTGAATAGAAGGAAAAACACTAGCGATTTTTATTTACACTTAACATCCGTGATCTCAAAAAATACAAACACTAGCAAAAAAACCCTTCACAACAAAACACACAATGGCGCCTCCAGAAGAGTGATGGAGGAAAAAGTAACCTTCGTATAATTAAAACAAAAAAAATTCACGTAAGATCATATGTGATGTATGCAGACATCAAATATGGTAAGATATGCATTGTGGTCTAGCTTCAGCACCACAATTTTCACGGTCACAGGACGCACATGCAATTGGATTATCTGCCTTAACAAGTCAACGATGCAATGCAATACAATGAAAATTTTTTTTGTAATGTCATGTAATATTATATTTTATTATACTATACTATATGAGATAATAGAGATAAGAATCTAATTTTAGTGCACTGTCAATGTAGAACAGTTTTACACATGCATCTAATTATATAACGCCACATCAACAAAAATAACTACCTTTTACATTGAGTGAATGGTCACTCAAAAAAATGAATGTGATTAGACAACTGTGTAAAATGTTTTAAACTGTCAATGCACTCACTCAGAGATAAAGGTGAAACACTTTTTCTAATATAAAATATAGGATGAATTACGCAAAATTCTATCCTATAATAGGTTATATTCTATACAGTGCCCTTTGTTTTCTCATGCATACACTAAGCTCTCTAGAAGATGGGGGATCATGTCATGTTTATAGGAACAATTAGTGTTCAAATTTTATTAAATACAAATAAAGAGGTGTTAGCGATTAGTATAATTTACTCTATGTATAAAACTAAATGAATGAAACAAAAAAACTGACCTATTAAGTGCATTAGAATCAAATTCATAATTTTGTTTTGTGAATTGAAATGACGTGATTGGCTAAGGAAATAAATCTGACACTTAAACCCTAGTAATAGCATCACAGGAAAGTTTGTCAACTAGACATAATTGTAAATTAGTCTTAGCACCTAAGCTGGTAGTGATGCATATCTGCATTGGTCATCAGATATTTTTTGGTCATTCTCACTCATTAAAATTGGAGCCATTTTCAGGAACAAAGGTTGGTAACATTTGCAAGTTGCAACTGCCAACTAACAAACACAAGAAAAGATTGCTCCCACTGACATTCACAGCTAAAGAAAATTGTTACACTAAAAACCATTGAAGAAATTTCCTGCTATACATTAATTAACACTTTAATTTGTAAACTCAATTAGAGTCTCCAGAGTGTAGCACACGTTTCTTGTATGAAAATAACATTAAAAATCATCTTTCAAACAATACAGTGACCCTATTGACTCAGCTATATTTTGATTGTGGAAAAATGTAAGTACTTGTAAACTTAAATAAGGAAGAGAAGCAGCAGTTTACTCACAAAAATAAAGGGGGAAAATGAAAGGCCAAAAAAGTGGATAGACCTCATATACATGCAGTGTATCGACGTTTCTTCTTCTCTGGTGTTGAGTGTACTTGTGCTTTGATCCCATATGTTTTTAACTGAAAGTTTTCAAAAGCATCTGAAATAGCTTCAACCTACAGGATTGCACAAAGCAGAGCATAAGTGACAGCCGATTTGAACAGGTAAAGAAGATCAGAGTATAAATGGATTTGATTCCACTGACCAATTCTGGCTTTTTGGCGTACACCCGAACTATCATATCTTGATAAGTTGTTGGCAGCAGGTGGCTTACGCGGTCATTGGAAATTGTAAATTTCTCATCACTATCATAATCCTGAATGGATTACTTAACAAGTTAATGACTAAATGTAATATAGCAGGTGGCAAAAGACAAAATACACCTTCAGGATTTCCATACTTGAAAGTGTAGTTTCAAACTTTCAATTAAACAACACTATTGCTCATCTCCAAAAACTTAAAAAAAAAAAGAATTGAATGATAATAAAAACAGAGTTTGCCGAAATCCAGTATATTGCCAAACTATTTAATACAATTCTGTCCTGGCAGAAGCTTGAAAAGTTTTCCCACAAAACATTCATGAAACTATGTACAAGAATATATTAATGTGAAGAATCCTGAAACACCACCTACCATCCTACTGCTTTGATATGCAACTTAACTTGCTCAATCAGAGACTTTAAATCATATAGTTGTATGCTTTCAGGGAGGAGTGTGCTAAACAACTTTGAACAATGAAAGTGTCCGTCCAGCCTTCTTATTCAGTATAAGCTGATTATGCAACTAAATACATTTTTGAGCTCTCACAGCAACATTTGTATGTGGACACTTGTGCAGAAGTTACTTTTTCAATTATTTATTTAAAAGAAATGCATCCAAGAGCAAAGTAGAAGCTGGATAACTAAATTGGTGTATATCCCAACAGATTTAGTAATACATACAAAGTAGACCTAATTAGCTAGCAAGAAAACTAAAAGAAAATATAAATTATAAATGTCAAATAGCCTTCAGGCAAGGGGTTTACAAGTCCAAAGATCTTGGCACCACCAAACCCAAATAAAATATATTAAGCTTATTGATGAAATGTGTCGGTAAAATAAAATAAGGTTCATTGCTGTACCTTGAAGAAGTTAATGCTGCAAGAGAAACACACAACAAAAGGTAGAGACGAAGATTAGTTGATGCTAAAAGGAAGTTAAACAAAAAACTGTATTTCGACAAGTGTTGTTGCTGATCATTGAATACCTTTCAAGAGGATTATGTTTCCCACGAGTTAAATCAATTTTTACATTAGAAACAGCGACGTCCTCCTCTCTGAGTGTACCTCCGCCACTCTTCTGTCATGGTATTTACACGAAAACAATCTAGTCCACTGATTGAAATTTAGAAACAAGCAAAAGTATATGCCAATGAGAAAGTTTGAAACAGATTAGGTACCTGGGAACAAACAATATCTTGGGCAGTGACCACCTTAAAGTTTTCCACCATATCCTTTGGTACAGCATACTCATTACAGAACTACAAAAAGAACAAGATAAGCTCCTGATCTTCAACAACAACACGTAACTACAATTGAATAGACAGAAATAGATGATCCACACTAACTCTTCAGGCTGTATGCAAGTTTAGATACAGACACAGAAGACTTAGCATAGTTTGTGCAAAACATATGTGAAAAGATACTCGTCAATGGATCATTATTGCATGGAATTTTAAACACAGAAAACTAACTAGTAAAAACATGCCTGGTACAGATTCCTTCTTCGAATGCGCAGGATCAACTCTCTAGATTCCTTTAGTTCCTGACTAGGTGCTGTCTCAATTGTTTTAATTATTGTGTCATCCAGCTGCATTTTGTTTTTATTCCCAAATAAATTTAAGTATATTTTATGGCTCGATCAAAGATTTTATATGCATGTTTTTAAAACAGGCTTATTCACCTTCCAGTACTCAGAAGGATTTAGAATGTGAGATGAGATCTCCAAATAATCATTTGCTTGAACAAGTGCATCAACCACCATAAGTTCTATTGCCTGAAAAGTGAAAATATCAAGACGAGATTAGAAACAGTAAAAGCCAATACAGTTATGTTTATGGATATTAAAGACTTGGACAAGAGAAATCAAAGAAAAGCAAGAATATCTGCCATAACAAAGAAATATAGCTGTTGGCTTCCTCTTAAAATATCATACCTTTACTTTTGGATGAGTATAAACTGTTCTGTACAGATCAGCTCGAGTGGAAAATAACTTATGGATGCTCAAATCTACAAAATTACACAACCAAAAGACCAGAACAATTAGAACAATATAATTAAATTAGGAACAAAGGCACTAAAACAATGTTTGATATACACTAACATTCCTTTGCACGATAGCAAATCTCATCATCCAAAACCCGCATGGTCTCCAATAATCTGAAAGTCAAATTATAATTTAAGATACCAGAAATGATATGTAACCTCAGTTTACTTTCTTGCTAGGAAAATTATCTAATAAGTGACATGAAAGTTGTTTTCAATAAATTCATGAAACCTCTGAAATTCAAAGTTGCAACCCAGACCACAAGCTCGACAATCACGGGCAATATAATCAAATCTGCAAGTCAATAATATATATTAAAAAAAAAAAAAGAAAAACCATTACACACACAGTCACTGCATTAAAGAGGAAGGATAGAAAAAAGTATATATACCACATAACAATAATAATTATAACTTTTCTGTGTACTTACTTGTCAACATCAATTCCATTTCGACCATTTGCAACAATATCATACAAGAAACCTTTCTCAGTTGAGCTCTAGATAACCCAAAACAGGAAAGATAACAAGAAAAAGAGAAAGATTCACAATTAACACCTATTATAAGAAACAAATCAGTCAATATGTATTGAGAATAGATATTTTAAAATACAACAATAAAAAATCTTACTCGGGGAAGAGTAAATTCAGAGCTTGCTAGTATCATCTCCTGTCAATAGTAACAACCCATCAAGGAAAAAGACAGAAATCTATTCCAAACTTTTATTTGTTGGAGTGAATGAGTGATGCACTATGTTCTCATGCTGATAACAAGATATTTAAGAAAAACAATACATGCACAAGTGAAGCTCTGTCAACTTAGAATCTCATGCACAGAGAATGGACATTGGAGAATGGCATCAAAAACACCCTAAAGATGTCTCGAAAATGTACAAAGCAAAGCTTCCAAGTCTACTTCAAGTAGCACTAAATCTTATACAGATAACTATATATACTAGTTTATGTAATGATGCTTTGGAAATAATAATTCAAAGACACCTAATAAAACAAGAAAATGGCCGTTGTAAATATTGGCATTTGGCATACCTTGACTCTTTTTATCATCTCAGGATCAACATCAATGTGATGTTCATTAACAATATAATCTACCATATTGACTGACATTTGTTCATGTGACCTAGAACATACAAAATATAGAACATATTGAGTGAATAATGATGATCATGAAATGAAATCAAGAAAAACCAGATGAAATGCAGATAACTTTTTTAAGGATTTCAGACAAATAAAAATACATATCTCTAAATTAGCCTATTGTATTCAAGAACATATAATTATAAACATGAGAGAAATAAGAGTACCAGTGAGAACCATTAGTAACTTTGGGAAGAAATTCACGTTCAAATAAGTGACTGAAAGGCCCATGCCCAATATCATGCAGAAGTCCTAAAAAAAACAAACAAGAAAACAAGAAAAAAAGATTACGAGATCACTTAAAACTAAATATTGGATAAGAATCATAAACAGTCCTAAGAACCACTGCATACCTGCTAGTTTAACTGTTTGCATATCAAATCTATTAATACCAAGTTCCAAGCCCTGAAAAGATCACAATACACATGCCTTTATGAGTATGCTCTCAAAAATTCCTATTTATACTCTCAAAAATCAGTGAAAATAAAATTTATACTTGAAAATTTTTAAGCATTTCAATGGATTGACCAGCAAGCCAATACACGCCAAGAGAATGCTCAAATCTAGAATGGACAGCACCTGGATAGACCATATTTGCCAAACCTGAAACACAAAACAAATTGATCTATTGAAGAGTTCATACAAACTTAATAATAGAATAAGCTAGAAAGTCTCAGCTAGGCTTTGAGAACTAGCAGCAGTAACTACCTTCTGCTAGTATATAAACAGAGAAGTCACTCAATTATGGACTTCAGCTTCATATTACAAAAGTCAGGAGAAAGAAAAAAAAAACAATCTCTTCTCTTTTTCTCTCTCTACTTCTCTGTCTTTTCGATTCTGCATTACTTAAAATTTGAAAAACTGATATCAAACCAGGTGGAAGTTTCAAACATTAGCTTACTCCAACAGTCCTCCTTTTAGTGGTAACAGGAAAAGTATAAGAAAGCACTTTGCTGACAGTCTCTCATGAGAGACCTATTAAATACTTCTAAAGATCCTTTTCTTATCTAATCACAGACGCCAATGTCCGTCCTTTTCCTATTGATAGAGATATGTTAATTAGTGTTAATAGTTAGTAACAACAAGAAGAAAGACTTATCCCATTGTGCCCTATCATATATCATACTTAGGGTGAGACCATTTATACATATTTAATAATTTTCAATAATTTCCTTTATTCCATCTAGATCTCTGTCCGCTTCTAGCTACTAAACACCCTCCATCTTAGTTACGTTCTGTACTATGGCTTCAACAAAATTTTCTACCACCTTTTCCATAAAAGACACTAACTAGGTTTTTTTCTCTAATGCAATATTCCTAATACAATATTGTCTAACGTATGTCCACCCATCCACGTTAGCATCCTAAACCCTGCAAGATTAAGGTTATTGTCACTTAATTATTGTTTAATATACAATCCCACACAAAATCCTTGGTCTTATAAGTGGACAGAAATTTCTCCTTTGATCTTGAAAGATACTTTTTCTTTTATTATAAATAATGCCTGCAGCATCCTCCATATCATCCATGTAGCTTGAATTCTACGATTCTAATTCTGTTATCCTGGACAATGGATCCAAGATAGTTAAATTGTTTGGCTTGTGGTATGGTATCGTCCCAATTTTCATCCATATTATAATTTGTGCATCTATCACTAATTTATGTTCCATATACTCCATTCTACTTCTACTTTTACAAAAATCATTTGCTTCCAAGTTTGGCCTTGTTAACATATACGACTATACAAGTACTAATAAAGCTTCCGAAAAATAGAAATAGCCACCATGCCCCAACTCAAAGACCTTCAGTTCACTATAGACACTAACTTTAATGAAAATTGGTATTAATGGTTATAATAATACATTTAAAACCTAAGAGTACAGTAGCAACATCAACATTTCAATGCAATTCTTCAACTGAGGAAATAATAGAACCAAACAAACTTATCCTCTATTCAAAAGTAGAGTCACATAACTGCCATTTATAATGACATATAATATATCCTAATAAGTAGTTATAACAGTCTGTTATCTATTCCAATATATAATATAAGCTGCTATCTGGTACTTAATAGTCTGTTATTTATTCCATTTTAATGCAGTGATAAACTGATACAAACTGCCACAGCATAAGCAAGTTATAATTAATTAAGGGTCCTCTATGTTTGGGCGTAATTCTGTTTTAGTTCTTAAGGTTTAAAGTGTTCTATTTGAATCCAAAAAAGTTTCATATAGCATCAATTTAGTCCCACAGTGAGGTCAAATATAAATAATTAACGGAATGTCCTACATAACAACAGTACAAGAACAAAATCAATAATCTGGAGAACAAGTACAAGCTTCAGAGGCACAAAATCAACCGTTGATGCATCAATACATTTATTTATTATTTTTCTTAATATATAAATAAAATATTTTCTATAGAACTAAAGAGAATGATAAACAAATGTATTGATGCATCAACGGTTGATTTTGTGCCTCCGGAGCTTGTACTTGTTCTCCAAATTATCGATTTTATTCTTGTACTGTTGTTATGTAGGACATTCCGTTAATTATTTAACTTTGACCTCACTGTGGGACTAAATTGATGCTAAATGAAACTTTTTTAGATTCAAATAGAAAACACTTTAAACCTTAAGGATCAAAACAGAATTACGCCTAAACATAGGGGACCAATTTAGTACGGGTAAAGTACTAAATTAGTCCCTTACGTTTGGGCGTAATTCTGTTTTGGTTCTTAAGGTTTAAAGTGTCCTATTTAAATCCAAAAAAGTTTCATTTAGCTTCAATTTAGTCCCACCGGTGGTCAAAGATAAATAATCAACAAAATGTCCTACATGACAGCAATATAAGAACAAGGTCGATAATCTAGAGAACAAGTACAAGCTCCAGAGGCACAAAATCAACCGTGAATGCATTAATACATTTATTTATCATTTTTTTTATAATTAAAATGAAATATTTTCTATAAAACTAGAAAAAATGTTAAATGCATGTATTGATGCATCCACTGTTGATTTTGTGCCTCTGGAGCTTGTATCTATTCTCCAAATTATCGACTCAAATAGAACACTTTAAACCTTAATGACCAAAACAGGATTATGCAAAAACGTAGGGGACTAATTTAGTACTTTTCCCATTAATTAATAATTAATTTTATATGCCCAGCCCAGTCTAATCTAACTAACCTCGTTGTCCACACTCTTCCCCTTCCAATTGTATAGTGTATACATTCCATAACTTCTATGCAGAGAATTCAGCACGCCAATCACCGGCATGAAGAATTCTAAGCTATCTACAGTCTTCACCATTGCGTTAAAGATTCTTATCATTTATTCATTAAATAAATAAAATAAAATCAATTATTTTCATCCTCTCTCTAAACTCATCCATTCCAAAGATTATCTTAGCATATAGAAGTAAAAAAATTCAACAACAGTGCATAATGCTCCAAAACAAAATTCAGAACATGTAAGCGTGCAAGCATGTCTCAATTCCAAATTGCAAATTAGCTTCTAAACCACTTCCTGAATAATATCTATTGAACTAAATAAACTGGGATTCAACTCACCGAGTTGTTTCAATTCGCGAAGCCTGCAAATACAAGCAAATAAAAAATAAACAAAAATTAACAAACGAAGGAACAAAAAAATAAAAATATAAGACTCTGGAAGTGACACAGTTGAACGTAGAAAACAAAGTCCCGAACTTGCCTCTGAAACTGCTCAGTGTCAATGAACTTCAAACTGAGCTGCAAAAACAGAACAATCACAACAATAAACGCCTTTTGCATTGTAACATGGCGGAGAATTTCTAGTTTTCGAAATTTCAATCACAAAAGAATTTTAATGATAAGAAGAAGGGGGAAAAATTGGAAAAGAGGAGAAGAAAAAAAAATTGAATTACGTTGTCAAGGTAAATGTTGCCATGGAGATTGTCGTGGACATGCTTGGAGGGCCTGAGATCGCGGGCGGAAACGGCGTCGTATGAGTGAGGCAACGACGAAACGTCGCCGTTGCAGCAAGCTCCCATGCTGCTGCTGCTGCTTCTTCTTCTTTGCTTGCTCACTCAGCAAACGCGTGTCCGTGTCTATTGGAATTGGAAAGAGAGAGTGTGGCTCGAAAAGAAACAGAATAGTGGGATTTTATAGTATGAACTATGAAGTGTGTGTGGGAGAGAGAGAATGCTGCTGCTTTGCTTTCCTTTGTTTCTTCGCTTCGGTTCGTAATAACTTACTATTGATTACTACTTTTTAATTAATACTGAGTATAATTATCGGGTTAAAATTTTGAAAATGGTGCAGCAATGGTAGGGTAGGGTAGGGTTTGGAGCCTACCCTAACTCTATCTGTAGGTTGAAAATTTTATTAAAATTCTATCATACCTTATTCGCGGGTTGAGAATCTCTCAACTCTAACCCTACTTACATCCTAAAATTCTAAACCCTACCCTACCCTACTCGCAGAAATATCAAATTTTTTCAAAGTAAATATAAAATTTAACTATTTCGAATTTTATACATATTAATAACATAAAAAATAAAAAATTAATGTTTTAAATTGTTAAATTAACTAACTAGTTTTAGTGGTTGTTTACTTATTATAAGTCATTATATGAGGGAGATTGTGGGTTCAACTCTCACTTCTTTCACTATATACTTAATTTTTATAAAATATGTGTTATATATGAGGTGCGGGTATATGAGGTGCGGGTAGGGTAGGGTAGGGTACACCCTAAACCCGTACCCTACCCTACCCGCAGGCATACCCAGACCGTACCCTATCCTACCCGCAGCGGATCGGGTAGCCTACCCTACCCGAACGGGTTGGACCGGGTATACCCAGACCGTACCCTATCCTACCCGCAGCGGATCGGGTAGCCTACCCTACCCGAACGGGTTGGACCGGGTTGGGTACCCGCGGATAGGGTATGAATTGCCAGCCCTAGCTATGCTCTCTATAATCTATATATAGTTATCAGGGGTGGCAAAGCGGGCCGACCCGTCCCAACCCGTAGCCGATTGGCGAGTTAGCGGACTAACCCGCTTGACTCTTTTTTTTTTTTGAAAAAATAAAATTTATTAAAATTAACCAAAAAATAATAATTAAATAATCAAATATAAATAAAAAATAATCAAATTATAATATAATTTTTTTATTATATTTTTTTAATTTTTAATTTCAATAAAATTGTTCAAAATAATATTTGTCAATAGAATCATCTTTATTTTCAAAAAATAAGTCACATAATTTGAGCAAATATACGAAATTGTAAAATAAAATAAATAAAGTTAATAACTAAAAGAAGAATAAAAATAAAAACAAAAAAAAGTTTGAAAATTCTATAATTATTAATTTTATAATAGTAATCACTCTTTTATTTAATCAAAAAAAGAAAAATAAAAATCTTCGGCCCGGCGGACCGGCCCGCCCTGCCCCGTCAAGACCCGCCAATTTGGCGGTGCGGATTTGACAGATTTTTTTAATTTAGTGAGTTCCAAATTCTAGTCCGACCCACCTTTTTTTAGCGGATCGACTCGACGGGTTCAACCCGTTTTGCCACCCCTAATAGTTACCTAATTTATTAAAAAGATATATAAATTAATATTTAATTTAAAAATATAAAAATAAATAATTTTAAATATTTAAAACTTATTAATAACTTTGGTAATTTTGACATTAAATTTATAAGTACTAAAAAATTTGTCTTTGAAAATACGGTGATTGGGTCGACCTGTAAAGTAACATTAGTACTAATTGTATGTAGTACTTAGATTTATTTAATAATACACTTTAGTTATACACAAAAAAAATTTTTGACAATTAAATTTAAATAAGTTAATCTAAATTGAACAAAACTATGAAAGCAACACGCTCCAATTAAGAGTGACAATACTATTCGAACCTGGGTATCCATCCCGCCCAACTCACTCGGGATGAGTAATTTATCCAACTGTTTTTAACAGGGCGAGTTTTTGGACAGATCGGATCGTATCTAGATAATGTTCACCCCTGATATATATAATATATATAAATATATACAGTTTTAATACATAATATATGTAATATATATAAAATAATTAATAATATTGTATCATATTTAAATTTTTATTTTAATTTATTTATGTATGTATTGATGATTATATAAATTTTAAAATTTAATTTTATTTGTTGGATTTTAATAATTATAGAGGCACGTAAGGCTGGGGGTACTCTCATGGAGATGTTAGAGTTTAACTTTTCACTATTCGCGAGTAGGAGCAGGGCGAGTTATATGAGGTTATTGTAGGGTGGGGCGGAGTTGGATAAGGCAAAAGCCCACCCCAATGCCCCCATTGCCATCCTAGCTCCAACTCCCTACTAACGCGTATTTCGCATTCTTTAATATAAATTTTTTTTCGCATTCTTTCTTCTTTGATGCATTTTTTTCCTCCTCTTCCAGTGATTTGAAATATTATGTATTTTTTGTTTTGTTTTGTTTTTTTTTTGTTATGAGTGTAAAATAAGAAGTATTAAACTACTCTTCCACCTTAGCACATGACAACAATAAAGAGGTCTCGTGACCCATAAATTCAACCCAACAGAATACATAAATTCAGTTACAATTTTAGTCTTTATTATTTTATCTTATCTTATCTTTAGTTGTTCTTATCTTATCTTTATTTGCTTTTATCTTTCTTAGTCCAATGCTCTATATATATTTAGTTTTACCTTCATAATTCAATTCAATTCAATCAATCAAGAAATACAAAGTATAATATTCTTCTTCTCTTCTTTTCTTATCCTTTCACAATTTTATTATGGTATCAGAGTCTTGGTATCCTCCTTGAAGAGGATACATAAGCTATCATCTTTCTGGTGAAAAATCACTCTACTTCTTTTTCAACCTCCTACCACGATGAATAATTAATCTTTTAATTTAGCTCAGAATCTAACCAATCTCTATTACGTCCATCCAAGTAAAAATCCAACATCGGTCTTGGTTACACCTGTTCTAACAGGATTTAACTATCATTCATGGAATAGTTACTATGACTTGTCTGCGCCTTCTTCCGGCAGTTTCATCTACACCTTCTTCCGGGAGTTTCGTCTGCATTCTGTTTCAGCTGTCATGTCTGCATTTTGTTTCAGCTGTCATGTCTGCATTTTGTTTCAGCAGTTCAATCTGCATCTGTTTTAGCAGTTCCATCTGCACTCTTATTGCGCTCCACGCGCCCTCTTTTTTTTTATCGCGCTCTACGCGCCCTTTGAAGACCACTCTTATTGCGCCATACGCGCCCTCTAAAGATCAATCTTATTGCGCTCTACGTGCTTTTTTTTTTTGAAGATCGCTGCTCAAGCACAGCATCTCCTTTTATATTTTTGCCGCCGGCAGCTCAAGTTCCGCCGCACGCAATTTTTTGAAGATTGCTGCTCAATCACATCATCTCCTTTTATATTTTTGCCGCCGGCAGCTCAAGCTCCGCCGCATGCATCTTCCTTCGCGTCACCACATCAGACGCTCAACAATTTCATCGGAACTTATCCAAGCTGTGGATTATTGACATCTTCCATCCACCAGCTTGCGGGAGCGTATTAAACTACTCTTCCACCTTAGTCCATGACAACAATAAAGAAGTCTCGTGGCCCACAAATTTAACCCAACAGAATACATAAATTCAGTTACAATTTTAGTCTTTATTATTTTATCTTATCTTATCTTTAGTTGTTCTTATCTTATCTTTATTTGCTTTTATCTTTCTTAGCCCAATGCTCTATATATATTTAGTTTTACCTACATAATATAATTCAATTCAATCAATCAAGAAGTATAATATTCTTCCTCTCTTCTTTTCTTATTCTTTCACAATTTTATTAAGAAGAATTATGAAAAGGTGAAGCAAGGAGAAGATAAACAAGAAGAAAGAAAAAAATAATGATGATGAAGAAGAAAAAGAGGAGGAAGAGGAGTTTTGAGTTTTGTAAAATTTATAAGAAAATAGTACCAAAATTTTTTACATGACACAGAAATTTCTTAATTTTGATATCGAAATTTTTTAACCGTGGTGAAATAAAAATTATGAGAATGTAAAACAAGAAGAAGAAGAAGAAGATGATGATGAAGAAGAAAATGTGGAGTTTTGAGTTATGAAGAATTTATCAGAAAATATCGCTAAAATTTTTTAACTGTGACATGGAAGTTTTTTAATTTTGATATCGAAATTTTTTAACAGTGACATAGGTTTTTGTTAAGAGGGTGAAATAGGAATTATGAGAATATCAAACAAGAAGAAGAAGAATATCAAATAAGATGATGATGATGAGGAAAGAAAATTTTAAATTGTGCATAATTTATCAAACAAATAATACCAAAATTTTTTAATTGTGATACAGAAAATTTTTTAATTTTAACACCAAAATTTCTTAACCGTGACATATATATTTTTTAACCGTGTCATTTCTAACTAAATGATGTATGTTTCTCATCATTGAACTAGTTGGGTAGTACTAAATTCATATATAAAAGGTTTAGCCATTTCTATGTCATTTACAACAAGTTGATGTATTTTTTTTTCTAAAACATATTTGAATGTATTTTTTTGGTTGGGTGAATTAAGGTTTTGGACTTGCGATTCTTTAGATTTTTTGTATCATTTGTCAAAAGATTTCTATATCATTTCTAACTAAATGATGTGTTTTGTTATCATTGAATTAATTGTGTGGTATTAAACTGAAGAAGAAGAAGAGGAGAAGGAGTTTTGAGTTATGCAAAATTTAACAAAAAAAATAATATCAAAATTTTTTAACCGTGACACAAGGAGTTTGTTAATTTTGACATCAAAATTTCTTAACCATGACACAAGTTATAATTAAGAGTGTGAAACAAGAATTATGAGAATATGAATAAAGAAGAAGAATAATTATGAGAATGTGAAAGAAGAAGAAAAAGAAGATGATAATGATGATGATGATGATGATGATAATGATGAATGAGAGTTTTGAATTGTGTAGAATTTTTCAGAAAAATAGCATCAAAATTTTTTAACTATGACACAGAAAAATTTTTAATTTTTACACTGAAATTTTTTAACCATGCCATTTACAACTTAATGAATCGTTAAACTAATTGTGTGATATTTAACTAAGAAGAAGATGATGGCGATGATAATAAAGGATGAGAAAAAAAAGAAGAAAAAGAAGACCTCAAATGAAAAAAATGAGAGGAGAAAGAGAAGGAGAAAGAGGAGAAGGAGGAGGAAGTGGTGGTGGTGATAGCGATGACAATAACAAAAAAGTAAGATAGAGAAAAAGAAGGAGGATAAAAAGAAAAAGAAGTAGGAGTGTAAGTAAGTAAGAAGAAGCAAAAGAAAAAGAAGTAAGAAATAAAAAGCGCATTCGAAGAAGAGAAAAAAAAAAGTGCGCGCACAATATTTTTCTGCCAACATCAATTAACTTTTTCAAATTTATTTCATTTATTCTAAATTTAGACTCTAAATTATAAATCTTTAATTTTAAATTCTAAATTATAAACTTAAATTCTAAAGTTGACTAATATTGACTAAATAAAAGTTTATTTCTTATGCTTTTTATTATTGTATTCCCAAGTTATTCGAATATGAATAATACTATATAACTAATAGTTTTTTGCCAATTTTTTTTAAAGGTAGTTTATTTGTCTTAAATTCTAAACTCTAAATCATATATTCTAATCCTAAATAAATATTAAAGTTAGCTACTATTTGCTAATTAAAAAATAGTTCTCTATATTTTTTCTCTAACTATGAAACATATGGTAGGCCATGCTTCTAGATTTAGATTTATTTAGTATACAAAAATTAGGAATGATAACACAACTCCAATATAAAAATAAAATCTCAAAAGTAGTCTCTAAAATTGACGTTGTACATCAATTTCGTCATTAAAATTCAAATTTCACTAATTACATTTTTTAGATTGGTAAAAGTGCAACACTTTAGTCTTTCACCTTTTTTCTGTCAACAATATGCTAACGCGATTTGATGACGTGGATCATTAGTGACACATGTTACATTATGATTTAGTCATGTATAGTGGTATGATGACGAATTAGTCAGTGACACATGACTTGACGTAAACGAGTGTGTCACGTGTCACAACACTATTTGCCACGTGTCATCCTATAACACATGTAATAACATTATTCGTCTACGTGTCATCTATTATGTTATTTTTGTAGGTGTACCAAATTAGTCCTTGACTTTTCATTAAGGATGTTCAAGACTCGGATACAAAGTATATTTTGTCGGTTTCGGATTATCATTTTTACTCGACGTTATTTTTAGGTTAGGTTATGTTTTGAGTCACTCGATTAAGCCTAAAGTTGTTTTTTATAATAAATATATATATATATTTTAGAATAAAATTAATAATAAAATATTATATATTTATATTTCAATTAAGATTGTTTTTGTATTAAAATAATTTATTTTGGTATAAATATGATATAGTATTGTTAATTTTCATTTCTAAAAGTAAAATTTTATTAATTTATTTTATAAAATTTATAAATTTGTATATACTAATTTTTTATTAGATTAATTTGGTTTATTTCAGACCGAATTAAAATAGTTTTAGTGGCCTATTAGAGTCACGTCCATGCCTAATTAAACTGAATTTGGATCTTCTAAATTTTGAATTTTTACTTTAGAGGATAAAGTGTGAAAATCACACCTTTAAATAATTTTTCTCTCGTATTTTTTCTTAGTCCCACTTATAAAATAAATGGTGAGAGATCACACTTTATCCTTTAAAGTAAAATTCGAAATTTAGATCCAATTAAATCTGATCTAATTTGATCTATGAACATTTTTATTTTATATTGAGTGACTTATTTTAATTTGTGAAATTGAATATTGTGTACTAAATTAATTTTTTTGTCAATATTTTTCATATTTTTTATAAATTCAATCCTTTCAATATTTTTTAATACATTAATTTTTTTTCTACTATTTCTCATGTCGTATTAAATTTAAGTGTTTTTATAAATATTTTTAAAAATTTAGTTTTAATCAAATATTTTTTTTCACAACAATTAACATTTGATTATATTAAACTGTCCAACTAAATCTTTTTTAGGAATCAAAATATTTAACTATAAAATAATTACTAAAAGATAAGTTAGATATCTTTGTGCTTCTCGTTTTTCAAGGAAACGTGTTTTTGCGCTTCCTGTTTTCTTTGCGAAGAGGCTTTTTTGTTCCGCACGTTTTTTTTTTATAGAATCTGCGTGACTGTGTCTTACTTTAGCTTTTGTATAATGTAAAAGCTTTATGATTTAGGTCATGGATAAACAACTTAATTAAGTTACTTTTGAAAAAATAATTTAAACAATAAATATTTATATTAAAAGTAATTTATAAATAAGTTATTTTGTGTTTATTTTTTTAGTTTTAAAAGTACTTATTTTAAAAAAAAAATGATAAAAAATTTTTTATTATGAGAGAAGTCATTTTTTTAAACTACTCCTTAAACACCAAAATAGTTTTTTAAAAAGTTATAATTTTATTTTAAAAATTATACCGAACATTAATATTATACATTTTCATAAGTTAAAAGTTAAAAAAAGTTACTTATAAATCTATCCAAACGGACCCTTAGTATTTTTTTTAGGAAAAATATTTATACCCGATTTGTTTACAGATATAAAACACTAATAAAAAATATAAAAATATAAAATTATAGTTAATAGATAAAATATAAAAAAAATATTGTATCTAAAGATATTAAATTAGTATATTTTATATTTATTTTAATAAAAAATATATAAATATTAATAAAAAACATAAATTTTTTATTTTTTTATGAATTTAGCTAAAAGTGTATATTAAGATGATAAATTAAAATTTTTTTATTAAAAGTACAAAAGATTTAAATTTTTAATGTATTTGTTTTGTATTTATTAAATAAAAATATTTAAAATTTTTTATTAATAATAAACATTTAAATATTTTTTTATTATTTTTTCGTAATTATATTTTTTATTATATTTTTTTTTCAATTTTTTGAATAAAAAATATTAAACTTTTATAATTTGTTTTAATTTATTATCAAATAAAATATAAAAATACTAATTTTAATATTTTGTCTATTATATGTTATTTTTAGTGTCTTATTTTATCCTATTTTTAGTAGTGCATAAATGTCTCTTAATTAGCATGCCAACAAATAAGGATTTAGATTCTTTAAATTTTGAATTTTATTTTAGAGGGTAAAATGTGATTTTTTATTTTTGAATAGTTTCTCTCTTATATTTTTTCTTAGTTCACTTAATAAAATAAATGGTGAGAGATCAAATTTTATTTTCTAAAGTGAAAATTCAAAATTTAGAGTATTCAAATTCAAAAATAATACTAGAATAAATTAGTCACAAAAACTTGAAAGAACGTCACTTTTTAAGCGCTCGAAATAAACCCAAAGAATTTTTTATGATGTCTAACATTTATTCATGTAATTCAAAATAAAAAAATGAGTTTCATTTTACTCAATCTCTATTTGACTATTTCTAGACAAACTAAACAGAATTTTGAAAGCACCAAACAATTTCCATTTCCTAATGCAAAATCCCCTCGTGGCATAGAATCAAAGTTCCCTGATAACATATAAAAACGAGAGGCCAAGAAACGAAGTTCAACGAACGACCATCATGCTTGTTTTTAAGTCCACTTTACCACTCTCTTCATCATCTTCATCTCTTCACACCAATCTCACATTTCATCTCTATAACCTCCCTTCTTCTAAACTCTCTTCTTCTTCTCTGCTTTTTCTTCATCATCATGTTCACTCCACAAGGCAAACCTCCTCAACCTCTAGAGTTAGGAAACTTTCCATTAGAGCTTACATGGAGAACCAGAACTCCATTTCTGGTTTCGCCAACAAGGTCATTGGTTCTTTGCCTGTGGTTGGACTCATAGCTAGGATTCTCAGCGATGAAGGTGGCGTTGGAAGTGACATCATTGATTTTGCTGAGTTCAGAAGAAGGGTTGGCAAGAAGTGCTCCATCAATGATTCCAGAGCTTTCTATGAGTTCCAGACTCGAAGAGGACGGGTAATCAATTTTGAATCCATTTAGTTCTTTTCCAACCACCACACATAATCAAAATTGAACCTTGGGTTGTATAATTCGACAAAACTCAAACTTTGTAACCTTATAATGGATAAAAGGTTGGTGATGAAGTGTTTAACCCTTTCGTTCAAATTTCAGTCTTGGGTTTAAGAGCTGTAATTTAGTGGAAGTGGTTTTCATGCTCAAAACTCTGTGTTACATTTTATGTTGATGAATATTGGTAATGGGTTGTTTAGTTATCTTTTTGTATTTAGGCAGGGGATCCTCTTTATGTTCTGTTGTGCTGTTGGCTAGCTGCGGTTGGTGCTGGTCTTCTGAAAACTGAGGAGATTTTGGAAGGGGTGGCGAGGCTGCGGATCTCGAATGACATTGAATTTGAGGAGCAGAATTTTATTGCCTTGATGAATGAAGCAAGAGAGGTTGGTCCCTTCTTCTATCTTTGTATCTTACAAGTTTTAGTATATTCATATTTGATAAAAATGCTTCGTGTAAATTACAAAATCAGCCGCTACAAATGTTTTATTATAAATGGGACTCTTGCTTAATACTACTTTGCATTTGAAGGGGAGTTGTATCAGTTTATATTAACTGACCGAATCAGTCTAAATGGTAAACAATTTGGCTCAGAAGAATGGTTGAAAATGGTGCTTCAAAGGTTTCTGCAGGCTTGTCATTGTTCTTGTCTGTGGGAGGACATTATGATATATGTTCTGCATTGTTCTCTTCGGTCTTTCCTAAATAATTTTTTAGTGATAAGAAAATTTTCAAATTTTCATCTCAATAGTATATACCTCAATGGAAAAAGACTTGGCTAAACACCGCTTAATCCTTGTCAAGGCAAAGACAAAACGCTTGCAATCAACAAGAACAAGCCTTGTTCCGCTAAGTGGGGTTAGCTACAGGAATCAAGTGATATTATTGCACCCTATCATGAATCATGTTTGAACTAGCCCTTTCATACTTTGTCTCTTTTGATCACCTTTTCACCGTCTTTTTTAGTCTCCTATGCCCTTAATCACCGGTATCTTCCATCTGATCTCCCCTCTTTCACCAAGTTCTCAAATCACTTAAGAGGAGGTTCCATCATCTCTTCAATATTAGGCGTCACTCCAACTTTCTTTATCGTGTCCTCATTCCTTATTATGTCTATTCTAGTATGATAGCTCATCCGTCAAAGCATATTCATCTAAGTCACTCTAAACTCATGTTTGTGTTCACTCTTTACCGACCAACACTCTATTCATCATAGTTGATCTAATGGTAGTGTAATAACATTTATTGTTTAGCTTTAAATGTATTTTGAAGCACTCCGCCACTTTGATCTACCCTCTTGTATCCTAGGATTGTATCTCCTTCTGTTTCTCCATTGTCTTGAATAATACAACCAAAATATTTAAATCTCTTAACTGATGGTATAGTATTTTCTCCAATTTTCATTTCTCTGTTTGAATTCCTCATGGCTTGCTAAACTTACACTCTATATGCTCTGTCTTATTGCGACTTATGTGTCGACCATGTGCCTCAAAAGCTTGTCTTAACAAATTGCATACTAGCAAATACTGAAAAAACATACACCTTTCTTGTAACTGTAACAGTCATTCAGTGTGTATTATGTATCAATTTCATTTTATATTATCTGCAAAATTGTCACACTGAGGCCTTGCATATTAAACATTTATTTGCCTTCTCTTCAAGGCAAATAGGTATTCATTTGTATTTGGTTGCTGCATTGCGGCAACAATAGCTCGTTAGTTATCAATAATACAAGCTGCCCTGTACCAACCGTACTGACATGATAAAGTTGCTAATTTGAGACTTTTAAGGATGATCCGAAGATTTTCCACCAGATATGGAAGATGATAATTTATACACAACTTTAAGAATTGTGCTTTACAGTGCTATATGATCTACGTAACTAACTCCACTAGTGAGATGAGACTTGGTTGTTACCAAACTGTGCTCTATGCCTGCTACTCT